>NW_026589447.1:5353881-5355081 GCF_907164565.1 Psammomys obesus
CACACACACACACACACACACACACACACACACACACACTGTTATATATATATATATATATATATATATATATATATATATATATATATATATATATATATAACAGTGTGTGTGTGTGTGTGTGTGTGTGTGTGTGTGTGTGTGGTGTTTGCAGTTCTGGTGATAGAACACTGGGTGTTGTAAGTCTATCCCTCACATTTTCAGTCCTATACACCATTTTCTTTGTCCATTCATCTGTAGATGAACATTTAAGATGATTATATAATCTGGCTATTGTGACTAGTCCTACAATAATCAGGGGAGTTTGTGTCTCTTCAACATGCTGATATCATTTTCTTAAGACATATAACTACTAATGGGATTTCTGGGAGGTAACATAGTTCTAGTTCTAGAAACTGCATATTGTTACCTAACTGCTTTATTAATTTACAGTATAAAAGAGTTCCTTTTTTTCTTCATTCTCATCCCAAGCCAGAGTTTCTGAATTCCCATTTTAATTCTCTCACTAACTACATCTGTTTTAGACCATTGTGCCTCAAATGTTAGGAGATGGTAAAAAAATAAACTGAACAACCTCTTTTTAAAAAGGACCTTCTGGAAGACTGTGGAGTTAGAATAGTACTCCATTACTTTCACAGAACTTTTTTCTCAAAAGCATATTTAAATACTTAATAGAATAGGAATTCAAATAGCTCCTTCTAATAAAAAAGGGACTGTGTCTTAATATTCCTCAATTAGAATCTGGAGACCAGAGAGGTGCAATGTCTTGCCCAATGTGTGTAAACAGCATGGATATTCATACACAGCCATGTTTGCTCTGAGTAACGTTCTGCTATGGCAAATTAGTTAGAAAAAAGTTATATGTTTGCACCAGTTGCTAAAGATATGTGCTTGGCCACATACATGTGGGAGTTTCAAAGGCAGGAAGTACATCAGGATGTATGCTGGCACTGATTGGACAAATGTGGGAAACACATAGCACTGTGGGGTTTGCCTTTATAAGCCCCTCACTAACGTAATTTGGGTACATGTTCTAGGATTTGTAAGTAAGGACCTGGCCAGCATCCATGGTACTAGGCAGCATTAAATAAAGCTTGCTTCAAATTTGATAAAAGAAAGGAAGGAAGGAAGGTAGGAAGGAAGGAAGGAAGGAAGGAAGGAAGGAAGGAAGGAAGGAAGGAAGGAAGGAAGGAAGGAAGG
>NW_026589447.1:5355091-5409512 GCF_907164565.1 Psammomys obesus
AGGAAGGAAGGAAGGAAGGAAGGAAGGAAGGAAGGAAGGAAGGAAGGGAGAATAAAAGAAAACAAGAAAAGAAAAATAAAGAAAAGAAAAAGAGCTATTTTGGACTGGGCATGATAGCATTCAAGCACTTGGAGTCCTAGGAAAGAGAATCATGAGTTCCAAACCATCCCAAACACAAACCAAGATCCTGTTCAAAAGACCAAGAAAAATAAAGAGAGGGGTAATTCTCATTTCAAGCTCCTCTTTCTCAGATGACAGCAAAAGAAAAGTAATACTGTGTAGAAATAGAGGAAAGAAAAAGTAAGCTGGTTTACCTTCTGAGTCCTTCTCATAGAAGACTCCATGAGGGTGAATGGTATAAGGACGGCTGGCAAAATTCTTCAGGTGGATAAGGATGACATCCCCCACCTCAGCCTGTATCAGTGGTCCTAGGAAGCCCAACCATGTGGGCTTTGCTACTTCATCAGTATACGTGTCATCACTGTATTCCTTATAGACGGTCTTCTTGTAAGTACTCCCTATCCTGTTTTTGCCAGACTTTAGGAAGCTGGAAGCCACTCTGAGAAAAAATAAGACACAATTACAACTTTTCTACCATCTTCAAACAACTAGAAGTTTCTTTCCCAGGGAATGCTGACAAAAGGAAAAGGAATTAGATTGCACTTCTGAAAATATAACGTGAAATAGAAAGTTGAGGCATATGAAATTGCTGAAATATGATCAACTTTTAACATCCAAAGTAACACTCATACATGGTACAAACAAATGTATAATAGCAGAGAGATAACAAGCTGTACAATAACACTTTTTAAATGACCAACTCTTCACTCACATAACCTTTAGCATTGTGATTTTATATATAGAGAACAGAAGATCATAGTGGTTATAACCACAGGCTTTGGAGCCAGGACACTTGGATTAAATATCAGCTGCACCACTTTAAAATTTTGAAGCAATGGACAAGCTGTTTAACTTCTATATAAAATTTCGCTGTCTTCGAAATGACTTCTTCGTACATAATTTCACCACCTTCCAAATTAAGGTAATTGCAGAATCTGACTAGAAATTTGTTATGGTGACAAAAGGAATTTTATATTATAGGTCTTAATGTGTACCTTGGATTTGATTCTAAGAACCATGAGAAAGAAAAAGTAAAATGAAACTTTAAGAATGTTTAGGACAGTACCTGAAAAATTACCAAATTTCAAGGTTATTACTCGAAATTATTTAGTTGCTATTCTTTTAAGAGCAATTTTAATACAAGCATTCTGACTCCAAAGCTGGATGATGAGTTTGTGTCAAAAGAAAGCTTATGCTAGCCATACATCTCAGTGGTGGAATACTTGCCTACAATATAAAAAGTCCTAAGATTGATGTCAGCACTATGAAAACAGAAAGAGAAAAATAGAGCAATCATTATTTTAAGATGGAAAACTTTGGGCTTTGGAGAAATAAAGGGAACCACCATTGCAATAAATGCTTCAATACATTCATTCATTTTCTTCAATTTCTGATGAAGCATCAACAAATTTCTAAGATCCAGAAAGGTTAAACTTTCCCATTGTTTGGGAGGTTGAAGCAGGAGGATTGCCATGAGTTCAAACATGGCAAGAGTTACATACAGAGTTCTTAAACAGCCCATGCCAAAGTGTAAGGAAGACCTTCTCTCAGAAAGAAAGAAAGAAAAAGAGAGGAGGGAAGGAGAGTGGGAGGGAGAGAGGGAGAGAAGGGAAAGGGACAGATGATCAACAAAATAAAAAAAAAGAAGAAAGGAAAACAATCTTGTGAGGGGTACAATGGTAAAAACAGAATCAAGTATATACATCCACATTACAGATATTCAAACCTCAGTTCCTCTATTTACTAGCTATAGTATTTGGATGCGTCATTTGACTTTCATGAGTCTGTGTTCTCATCTATGAAATGAAGACAGCCAATTTTTACATGTTGCTCCATGGTAGATCTCATGTTTATCATGTAAAAAGTCCTGGTTCTATATTAATACCACAATGTTAATGATATTCATACTTCCTAGAGATTTTTCAATAACTGTATGACATATTTGTAGAGATCTATTATAGTATCTCCCTAGGGTTCTTGTCTAAGAGTGATCTGTTACTGTCATTTCCTTGCTTATAAGATTTTTTTCACATATCTAGAATTAAGGTAGTTACACTGGAATACAAGAGCACAATTCCACTATACATGTCTTACAAATGCAGCATAACTTTCATTTTTTAGAAAGTAAACAAAACAATTTTTGTTAGATTAGCATTATAAATTCCATCTTAGATGCAAAGAAATATAGACTTATATTTATGACTCTAAAAATCTAAGGTACTTCATTGTTGAAAATCAAACTTGGGATGAAATGTTGGGTCCTGAGTCAAAATTTGTTTCCAGGAAACCTATTGTTAGATGTGTGGTACAAAGAGATTGGAAGCTGGCTGCTATGGTAACCCGAGAAAGGACCCTCAAAAGACTACCCTTTCAACCTCAAGAATGTCCTCTTTTATCTCTACCTCTAATAATACATGAGATTAAACCTACATGTCATTGTTCAGAGTCTGGTTTGTGATGACATTTCTTCCTTTGGGAGCATAGTTCCACTGCACATCCTGGATGCCCAGATAGTAGTTTCGAATGGCCCCATCAGTTGGTAAAGGCCACAAGGAGTTCATAAACAGTAAAGCCCAGAGAAGATAACCTGGCTTCATGGCCCACATTACTTTGAGAAACTGGGAATGGAATCTGCTGATATGAAAGGGGAAAAAAAGATAAAAAGAAAATTTGCATGCATCTGGAAAACCAGAGAGACAAGAAACAGATGAAATGGCTGTAAAACCCAAACCCAACCAACTCAGGTTTGTTTGTTTACCTCACTAGCTTTCTTTCAGTGCAGCAAATACCCAGTAGCCTTTATCATAGGCTGTTAGAGAACAAAGTTAAAATTTCACCTATAATACTAATCATGCACTGCCTCCTTCAGAACAGACACCTGAATTCTGTTATTTCAGCAGTATGGAAGGGAGAATGTACTCTGACCCTCAAACCAGGAAACATTCATCAAAATCATGATTAGACTACACTGACTGGCTTGGTACCTTAACCAAGTCAGCCATTCTTCATTTGCCCATTTTCCCTTAAGCAAAAATGACTCATAGCTGCTACTTCCCAGAATCAATAAATTGTATTTAGAAACACGTGAGAAATCATCAAAAGACATTTACTGGAATATTCATAGACTCAAAATGAAAACTTGCAAAATGCTAATCAGTATTAAAATGATTGAGTAAATTGTATTTTATTTACACAATGGAATTCAGAATGGCAGTAATAATGAACAAGCTAAAACTATGCACAACACTATGGGCAGATATGGTAAATGTAACTCTAAAGAGAGAAACAAAACACAAAAGCATACATAATGTATGATTTCATTCAGGTAAAGGGCAAATTACAGAAAACAAATCTGTTCTACTCAAAGTTAGGAAAGAAGTGAAAAAAAACAGCTCAGTTACATACTACTTGCACACTGGACATTAGTTCCTGGGTTCCATCCCTAACACTAAAAAATTAAATGAAAACCATGTTTACCCTTGAGGCAAAGATCAGTGACTGGGAAGGGAAGTGGTTATGTTCTATTTCTTTATCTGTATTCTATTTATATGGATATGTTCAGTTTCTGAAACTATGATAAGCAATAGAGGATTTACAGACATTTGCATATGTTTTATTGTTGGCTTTAAAAAGATAGAACAAAGCGAAAGGAAAGCATGTGACGGAAATACTTTGAACATCTTAGATTCTCAACTGGTTCCCAATGTTGCATATAAACTCATTTCACAGGTTCCATCCTGATGCACTGCTATTCTCAACCTTCTAGCCTCTTATTTAAATGCTTTAGCAAGAAGTTTGGAATTCTTGAAAATTCTTGAGACACTAAGAGAGAGACACTAAGTCATAACATACATAGCAACCAAACCCAGAGACATAAACATACATTGACACTTGCACAGATAAGTTCTCTTAAAATTTACTTAAAAGCACAGATGTGCCTATTTACACCCACATACAGCCATATGGTCAACATAGAGATACAGTTTCCTTTAAAATAACAACAATAGTAATAAGTGGGTATTCATTGTGTGTATGGTGTATTCATTTTAACCATCTCACACAAATTGAAATCTTGAAGATTTACGACCACCCTATAAAAGAGATGTCTTTATTCTCCATGGTATAGTGAAGAAATTGGAGAACAGATAGATAAAGTAATCTGCCCAAGGCCATCTTAGTTTACAAAAGTTAGAGTTGGGATTTGATTCCAGGAAATATGACTCCAGCACCTAAGATGCAGGCACAAAAAAACATACTTGCACACTCACATGTAAACACATTAAAACCATGCATTTACTCACAGCCATGGCTATATATAGAAAAACTGCATGCATTCTAAAATATGCACTTGTATGTGGCTATGTTTTCTTTAGACACAGAGATAATTATACAAGGAGACAATCATAATAATGATAATAACTACGTTTCAGTGAGATATGACTAAAGAAAAAACATCATGTTCAGTGCATTAAACAAACTATTTCATTAAATATTCAACTCAAAGCATAAATAATAGGGACTATTACTCTAAACTAGAAATTCTGTCTCTACTGGGTATGGTGGTGTATGACTAATTTCAGCACTCAGGAGGTTGAAGTAGAATTGAGGCAGGAGACTTACATGTAGCCTGGGCTACATGCAGAAAAGAAACTCTTTAAAAAGAATTAATTAGTGAATTAATTAACCCAAGCCCTAGTACTACAAAAAATTAAGAGATGCACAGATTCACATGTGGATAAGAAGGACACAGATATTTACCCTAGTATTTAAGGTTGTAAGTATTTAGGTAGGCCCAGATACTTACTCTGACTAAAATCAAACTTAAAGGCTTTTAAAAAAAATGAGCTCTTATATTTTTTCCACACACACCTATCATGTATTAATTATAAGTCTCCAAATTATGTCTGGCAGAAAGTCCTACATATAAAGACAGTCCTGTTTGAGGTGTGTGTGGGGGGGGGGGGACTTCTTGCAGAATACTGGCTGTCCCACAGATTGGTTATATAACCTGGTTATTATTTAACAGCTACGAACTTATTTTCTCATATGTAAAATGAGTTTAGTATCAGCCTTGGAGGAATAAATCAGAACATTTGCCTAAAAGTTCCCTCCTAGTAATAGCAGTGTTTAGAACACTGGAGATAGCTCCTATTGGCTTGCTTTCTTGCTTTTCCTTCTTTCTCCTAGCTACAGTTTGCTAATGTACCTTGTTGTCTCCTACGAAATTGCCTTCATTTGCCATATTAGACTATAAAATCCTTGACAGTGGATGTCAAGTAATACAGGTGTCTGTGTATCTATTATCAGATGTGGTACAGACAGTATGGTAGGCAAGCCATAGCAGCTACTGCTGAAGTGAAAGAAAGAGGAATAGGCATGTGTATTCCCACCTGTTAGCTCTAGTCTAGCTTCTAGCACTAGTCTGAATAGTGATTTCAGTCTAGTGTCTTTATCTTAATAAGCCCCAGTTTCTCATCTATAAAGCAACGAAGCATACAGAGCTGAACCATACAGTACCGACATTGTCAAAGCTACAGAAATTTTATAATCTAATGGAACACACACATGCATAACTATGAAAAATATGGTATTTCGAAAGTTCTCAAAAGACTCATTTTTTTCTCACATGATGCCAATACTCACATTTACTCATGAAACAGGGGTACAGTCACATGTACCTACATACAATACTATGCATGGAAACACAGTTAGACATTCCTTAAGACCCTCAGCCTGGAAGGAGAGGCCTTTGTTCAATTGACTTCTGAGTGTACACTGGACTTTGTTCAGACTTCCTTCTCAAAGATGTACCAGCAAGGCAGCTGTGCTTTCAGCTTATTTACCTAGAGGGAAAACAGATCCAGGTAAGAGTTCTATGACTGCATCTCACATGATAATCTTGAAAATATATGAAGAGACCTAGTAAAGACCATTAGCGTAGAATTAACAAGCATTCAAAGTGTGAAATGGTGGTTAATGTTCTGAAAGTCTCGAAGACACAGAATCTAGCAATTTTACTTCATAATGTGCTTTTCATATCTGCAACCTTATTTCTCATAGTAATGTAAGATATGGATTGGTTTCCATGTTTTACATGCAGGGAGAGGTATTGGACTCACACCTCTTAAATGAAACCTGGATCCACCAGAGTCTTCATCTTTAATACTATTTGCTGCCTCATAGAGTTGTTGTGAAGATTAAATGAACAGCAATGTATACCTGTATAAAGCAAAATAAGTGTGTATGTACACAAGTTAGTTATAAAAACTACCAGTGGCTATTATTATTAATTTTGATGAACTAGATTTCAACATAAAGCCAACCACTATCAAAAAGCTTTATCTCTTTAAGTTTGTTTGTGTGTCTGTCTCTATCGTTATTGTTTTCTTCTTTCTTTCTAATTCTGGGAATCGAATCCAAGTTGTAGTACAAGCAAAGAAAGTGCTCCTAGCACAAATATTATCATTTTATGGATAATGTCAGACATGTATACATTCTAATGTTCTGATATCCAGTAACACATTTAAAGTACAGAAGCACTTTTACACTGGCATAAAATGCACACATTTCAGGCTGACATTCTATTCTTGGAAGAAACCTGGTTTAATGTGAGCTAGACCTTGGGCCAGTTATGATGACACATACCTATAACCCTAGTACTCATGGAGGTGAAAGGTGAGATAGGAAAATCAAGAACTTCAAAGTCAATCTGGGCTATATGGTTAAGTTCCAGGTTAACTTTATCTGTCTGTCTGCCTCTCTCTCTCTCTCTCTCTCTCTCTCTCTCTCTCTGTGTGTGTGTGTGTGTGTGTGTGTGTGTGCATGCTCGCATGCATGAGAGAAAGAGAGAGCGAGAGAGAGAGAGAGAGAGAGAGAGAGAGAGAGAGAGGGTACCCATTTGTGTTAAAGAAACCAGAACTTAGATTCAGATAAACTTAGTTGTGAGTACTGTTTTGTATTTAAATGAAATAAATGTGTATAGAATCTGGAACTTAAGCATCTTTTAAATACTAGTTTTTCTTCCTTTAAATTACTGACTTCCTATCTTTCTGCCTTGAGGCTGATTTTGTCATTAATGTTATTTACACTGGTTTTTATCATACACTTTAAGGGCAGAGAGGAAGAGCCCATAAACTTCCCTTAGAATCACTTGGACATTTCATGATAAATGTGGAAAGTATCCAAGCACCAATAAAAAAAAAAAAGAGGGAGCATCCACTTCTGCACTCACTGTTTATTCATTTTACATGACACTGAGCAAATTATGTAGCTTCCTGTATCTCAGCTCCTCATTTCTTTGTTTGTTTGTTTGTTTGTTTGTTTAAAAGACAGAGTTTCTCTGTGTAACCTTGGCTGTCCTAGACTCACTTTGTAAACCAGACTGGCCTCAAACTACCAGAGATCGGCCTGCCTCTGCCTCCCAGAGTGCTGAGATTACAGGTGTGTACTTCCACAAATAGCTCAGCTCCTCATTTCTTTTTTCTTTCACAGTGTTTTTTTTATTTATTACAATTTATTCACTTTGTATCGCAGCTGTGGCCCTGTCCCTCATCCTCTGCCAATCCTGCCCTCCCTCCCTCCCTCTTCTCCTCCCCTGCCCTTCCCCAGTCCACTTATAGGGGAGGTCCTCCTCCCCTTTCATCTTACCCTAGCCTATCAGCTCTCAACAGAACTGGCTGAATTGTCTCCCTCTGTGGCATGGCAAGGCTGTCCCCATCTCAGGGGGAGATTTGATCAAAGAGTCAGCCACTGAGTTCATGTCAGAGACAGTTCTCTGTTCCCATTAATAGGAAACCCACTTGGAGACTGAGCTGCAATAGGTTACATCTGTTCAGGGGTTCCAGGTTATCTCCATGCATGGTCCTTGGTTGGAGTATCAATCTCAGAAAAGATCCCTGTGCCCAGAAATTTTTTATCTGTTGGTCTCCTTGTGGAGCTCCTGTCCCCTCCAGGTCTTCCTATTTCTCCCTTCTTTCAGAGTACAGATTCCCTGTACTCTGCCTAAAGTTTGGCTATGATTCTCAGCATCTCCTTGAATACCTTGCTGGGTAAAGTCTTTCAACGGCCCTCTGTGGTAGACTCCTGTCCTGTTGTCTGTTTTCTCCCTCTTCTGATGTCTGTCTCCTTTGCCTTTCTGAGTGAGGACTAATCATCTTACCCAGGGTCCTCCTTCTTGCTTAGCTTCTTTAGGTGTACAGATTTTAGTGTTTATCCTATATTATATGTCTAATATCCACTTATAAGTAAATATATACCATGTATGTCTTTCTGCTTCTGGGATACCTCACTCAGGATGATCTTTTCTAGTTCTCACAATTTGCCTGAAAATTTCATGATTTCCTTGTTTTTAATTGCTGGATAGTATTCTATTGTGTAAATATACCACAATTTCTGTATCCATTCCACCACTGAAGGACATCTAGGTTTTTTTTTTTTCCAGATTCTGACTATTATGAATAAAGCTGCTACAAACATGGTAGAGCAAAGGTCCTTGTTGTATGGTTGAGCATCTTTCAGATATATGCCCAGGAGTGGTATAGCTGGATCTTGAGGTAGTGCCATTCCCAATTTTCTGAGAAAGTGCCAGATTGATTTCCAAAGTGGTTGTACAAGTTTACATTCCCACCAGCAATGGAGGAGGGTTCCCCTTTCTCCACATCCTCTCCACCATCTGTTGTCACTTGAGTTTTTGATCTTAGCTGTTCTGGTGGGTATAAGGTGAAATCTCAGGGTAATTTTGATTTGTATTTCTATGATGACTAAGGACATGAGCTGGTTCTTTGAGAAAATCAACAAGATAACAAACCCTTAGCCAAACTAAATAAAAGGCAGAGAGACACTATCCAAGTCAACAAAGTTACAAATGAAAAGGGGTACATAACAACAGATACTGAGGAAAACCAAATAATCATTAGGTCTTACTTCAAAAGCCTATATGCCACAAAATTTGAAAATCTAAATGAAATGGACAATTTTCTTGATAGATTCCACTTACCAAAGCTGAATTAAGACCAGGTAAATAAACTAAACAATCCTATATCCCCTAAGGAAATAGAAGCTGTCATCAAAAGTCTCCCATCCAAACAAAGCCCAGGGCCAGATGGTTTCAGCACAGAATTATGCCATACCTTCAAAGAAGAGCTAACACCAATACTCTTCAAACTATTCCGCAAAATAAAAACAGAAGGAACATTACCAAATTCATTCTATGAAGCCACATTCACCTTGATACCCTAAACCTTACGAAGACCCAACGAAGAATGAAAATTTCAGGCCAATCTCCTCATTGCTTAAATAGCGAAAATCTATATCTTGGGATTCTCAATAGTTTCTCATGAATACCAAATGAGATGAAAGACATGAAATCGCTGTATAAATTTTTCATCAGGACTATGAAATGTTTCTTGCTGCTGGGAATATAGAAAAAATCCAGACTGGGTAGAGAAAAGAAAACAAGAAATGACATGAGTAATGTAAGTAGGAGTGCTAGGTGAAAGCAAAGAGAAATCTTGTTAAGAAGTAAAAAGTAAGAGCCATTCAGAGTAAGGAAAAGCTAAGGGGGCTCTCCGGGCTCCTTGGAATTCAGTATAATTCAGTTAATGTTCAACAAATTCTTGTTTCAACCCGAGTATAAAGTCAATCCTCACTTTCCTTTCTGTTATGTTCTAGGCAAACTATGGTCCCCTGGGCTAATTTTTATGAGCCATGGCAATTTGCACCAAGGTTTTCCTGAGAATTTGCAAGTTGTTCCCTTAATGTGACAATGCTTTTTTTCTTTCTTTTATTCTTATCTTAGTAAACTAGACTGGGCTTTAAGAGGTCATCTTAGACAGAAAATCACTAAAATGACTAGGAATTTTAAGCTATTTTAAGTGGGCCCTGCTTCCATCCTCTCTCACTTTGGCTCCTTGCTTTCTTAACTTTTTGTGACTCTGTTGATAAAAAACACAGTGGCATTTAAAACCCGCATTCAAATTCGATCTCTGGCCGTAAGAATTGTCAGTTCAGTAAATAATTTTCACTTCTCTCAGCCTCTGGTTTTTCACCCTGGAAATGGGGATTCTGATTATTTCACAGGACTGTTTCAAGACTCAAACAAATAATGAATATCTGAAGCAACATACAAATATTTTGTTTAGTATATAGCTGAGACTCAGTAATGAGAAAATGAATAAATAAAATGCTTAAATATCTACAATATCGTGTGTGTGTGTGTGTGTGTGTGTGTGTGTGTGTGTGTGTGTGTTTGTGAGATTCTTAGAAAACTGAGACCAAACCGGTAAAATGTTTGGTTAAGAATCATGCAGCCAGCAAGGCCAGAATTCGAATCTGTGTTTAATAAAGGTTTTGGTCATTAAACAATAAATCTTCTTAAAATGATTCTTAAAATAATTCATATTTTAGTGTGATCAATTAGCACTTATTGAATCTTTCTGTGCCTTCTACCTTGTCTGAAAAATATGAAACCTAGCATAGTTGTATTTAAGTGTTTATGATCTCTTATTCCTGGAATTTACAGTTCCATAATCTCAATAATTTTTCCCATCCTGGGAGACAGAAGATGAACAGGGTGTTTAGACAGCAAAATGGACTATTCTCTATGACTCTAAGACTGTTCCAGAAACACA
Organism: Psammomys obesus; assembly: GCF_907164565.1. Classification (NCBI taxonomy): domain Eukaryota; kingdom Metazoa; phylum Chordata; class Mammalia; order Rodentia; family Muridae; genus Psammomys; species Psammomys obesus. Next base: position 5,365,840 of record NW_026589447.1, read on the forward strand.
TGAGCCTGTGTGATTCTGGCCATGTTGGCTAGAGGAACAAAAGGAAGGCACTCTATTGTCTCCTGTTACTTCCCTGTGCACCTAAGCAAACTTCCCCTAACTCTGCAGTGCACCTACTTTCTCTCCCAGTGGCTCTGGAGTCTTCTAAACCCAACTCAACAAGCATTCTGCACAAGAAGGCAAGTGAGATTGTTTCAAAAGAGAAAGCTTACCTTGTTAAGGAAAACCCTTCCTTTCTTTCTTCTTTCCAAATTCATGTCAGCGGCCCATCAATGATGAAATGCAGACCCCAGCCTGAGCCTGCCAGCCCTGTTTACTTAGTAGACACGGTAACAAAGCTCTTCCCATGAATTAAATCTAGGGCTCCTGTCTGGCGGGGATTACTGGGGTGAGTGAAAGGGGGAGGAGACAGTGCTGGGTGCCCTCTTTTCCACAAACTAAACTACTGGAATGTCCTGTTCCCGCCGGTTTGGTACAAAACCTGGCGTGGTTCTTTGACAATATCCGGGTGTTTTCCAAATCCTGGTGAGGATCTCCGGAGGAATTACAAGGAGGTGGCCTGTTTTGTAGCTTGCTAGTTGGCTTTGCTGAGCTAGGATGAAAATGCACCTTCAGGGTGGCCAGCGCCCAGAGGCAGATTCCAACTTCCTGAGCTAAAAAATCGGAGGACAAAGAGTATAACTCTGTGGTAGAAATGCTGATAACGACAGTGAAGATAATAATGCCACAAATATCTCTTAAAATGAAACTCTACTCTGGGGTTTTTGTTTTTATTTTTGTTTTGTTTTTTTTTTTCAGTTTTTTTTTAATTTTTTTTTTAACCAAACAGCATTCCAGTCCGTTCTGCAAAGAAATGGCTGTGAAAAGTCACTGAATTAAATAGGGCCTATGTCCTAGCTCTTCTGGCTTTGGCAACAATTAGCTGGGTGGATTTGGTCTGGGGCTTTGCTCCACTTGCCTCTTTCCATTTGTATGATGAGGATCTTAATGTAGATAAGAACCCGTTTGTCTCTGTAAAAGCCACAAAACTGGGATTCTATGAAGGTGTATTCTAAGTAAAAGAGCAATTGAGAAAGAAATGTAAGAAAATAATGTGTGAAGAGTGAGTCATTAAGATACAGCTGAATACCCTATGCCTTGTTTGGAGGATTATTTCTACCCACCAGACTCCTCAAACACAGGAAGGGTACAGATGACAGTCTACTACCTGGTGTCCTTCCGTTGTGATGAGGAGATCTTCACCGAGAGCAGATTGTCTTCTTTGCTCAGGCTTTCCACACTTTCTTTCCCGAAGCTGAAACAGCTGGAGTAGGGGCTGTGAAAGAGGACTCTCATTAGACAGAAAGTCCCACTGAGCTGGTAGGGCAAAGTCTGAATCATAAACAACCAGAGGTTTTAAGGATTGTCAGCCACTGAGGAGCTCTGCCCTGCAAATTGCAGCGTAGGCCAAGGGAAGTGGAAGTACCAGTAAAAAGAAGGGAGGAGCCACCTACCTCAGCTACCTCAGAAACACACAGTACCCAACAGCAGCTGGATTAGTTCCTGGCAGCACCTAAGATTACCTGCCTGACACACATGTGGACCTTGAAGCTAGAAGGGGAAGGTGGAGACCAAACCCATTAACCTGAGATCCAAGTCCAGGCTCTAAGGCATTTATGACAGGGAAGGGAGGGGACAGGATAAGGCCTGTGCTCTGACTCATGAAACACAACAAAAAGCAGGTCATTATAGATGCTCTTGAGTCAACACAGTAAATACTACAGAAGGCAAATGAGACAAGATTTACAGGCTTATAATATTTATTCACAAATCTTTCTGAGAATGCAAGTGGTGAACACCTCTCACACAGATACTACATGTTTCCGGTGCTTTTCTCTTGCTAGTCACTTGTAAAATATTTTTAAGCAGCTGTCTATAGACCACAGGTTAGGAAGCTTTAATGTAAAGAGTTACTTAATATGTATTTTGTAGAATTTCTATGGACTATAACTTTTCAAACTATGCTTACAGCTCATAAGACCTCTATATATTCCAACGGTAAAAATATTATAAAATAAAAACAACAGACAGGATTTGAGCTATGAGCTATGAAACTTTTTTTTAAGAACATTAACATTTGAAATATGTTCCAAGGAGTATGGAATCTATATCTGGAGTCGTTGATTGAAATCAGTTTTGCCACTTCCAGAAAATGCAAACTTGGAAAACTATTTTAATCTTTCCAAATATAAGTTTTGCCCTTTATGAAAGTGTTTTATAGACATATTATGAGAAGTGAAATAAAATTATATACGTGAATATGGTGACTGGCAGATAATGACAGAAATGATGTTTGCCTTAATATTTATTAACGATATAAAACTGGGGCTGATGAGGTAACATAGTGGGTAGAGTATTTGAAAACTGTGCACAAAGCCTTGTGGCCAATCTCCAGCATCATAGAAAACTTAGCATGGTTGAGTATGTCTATAATATCATCAGGACACAGAAGAAGGAAGATCAAAAGTTCAAGGTCTTTTTGGACTTCATATTGAGTTGGATGCCAGCCTAGGGTACATGAGACTAAATAATAAATTTGTTATTAATATAAATGATATGAATTTATTTTAAATTGTTGTGATTTGAATGAATTTTTTCCCATAGGTTTATATATTTAAATGTTATTCACCACTTGGTGGAATATTTGGGAAAGAATTAGGACATGTAGCCTTGTTGGAGGATGTATGTCTCTGAGGGTGGGCTTTGAATTTTTAAAAGTTCATGCCAGTAACCACCCCACCCCTTACTGCTTTTGGATCAGGACATTAAGCTCTCAACTACTACTCTACTGCCATGCCTGTTTCCTTGCTTTCTTGATGATCATGGACTAATCCTTTGAAGCTATACTCAAGTCCTCAATTAAATGCTTTCTTATATAAGTTTCCTTGGACATTTGCTTAACCATATTCATAGCAGCTTTATTCTTAATAGCCAGAAACTGGAAGCAATCTAGATGTCCCTCAACTGAAGAATGGATAAAGAAATTGTGGTACATTTACACAATAGAATATTACTCAGCCATTAAAAACAAGGAAACCATGAAATTTGCAGGCAAATGGTGGGAACTAGAAAAGTGAGGAAACCTGAGTGAGGAAACCTAGAAGCAAAAAGACACACATAGTATATGCTCATGCATAAGTGGTTATTAGACATATAATATAGGATACATATACTAAAATCTATAGTCCCAAAGAAGCTAAGCAACAAGGAAGACCCAAGGGAAGATGCTAAACCTCATTCAGAAGGACAAACACAATAGAAATCAGAATGAGGAGAGAGGGAATAAGACAGGAGCCTTCCACAGACAGGCTCTGGAAGACTCTACTGATCCAGGGATTGAAGCAGACGCTGAAACTCATAGCCAAACTTTTGGCAGTATGTGGGAAATCCTATAAAAGAAGGAAGAGATAGTAAGACCTGGAAGGGACAGGAGCTCCAAAAAGAGACCAACAGAGCTAAAAATCCTGGTCCCTGGGGTACCTTCAGAAACTGATACCCCAACCAAGGACCATGCATGGAGAGGACCTAAAACCCGGCCCAGATGTAGCCCATAGACTGCTCAGTTTCCAAAGGGTTTCCCTAGTAAGGGGAGCACGTGCTGTATCTGACATGAACTCAGTGACAGGCTCTCTGATTACCTCCCCCTGAGGAGTGCAGCCTTGCCAGACCTCAGAGGAAGACAATGTAGCTGGTCCTAATGAGACCTGATAGGCTAGGGTCAGATGGAAGGGGAGGAGGACCTCCCCTATCAGTGGACTAAGGGAGGGGCATAGGGGGAAAAAAGGGAGGGAGGGTGAGATTGGGAAGAGATAAGGGAGAGAGCCACAGCCTACATAAAAAGTGAATAAATTATAATAAATAATAATAATAAATATGTATTTATGATTTTTACTTCTTTTGAGAACTGTTTATTTGACTTATTAACCAATGTTTATATTGGATTTTATGTTAAATTTAAGAACTTTTTTACATGTATTCTAGGTGATAATCCTTTCTCTAATATATGGGTAGCAAAGACTTCCTGTTTGGTTGGCTGCCCCCTCACTCTGTTGATTATATCATTTTCTATGCATAAACTTTGTTTAACTCATGTTCTACTCTAGGTGTTTTAATGTTTCAAGTGTTACATTAAGTCTTTAGGGCTTAATGTCAGGGAATATTTTTTTCTAAGCATTGCCTATACTTTCTTTTATGATCATCATAGTTTTTGAATCAAGGTACACAGCAATAATTGCATGTTTCTTTCTAAAGCTTAGTATTAAATCTTAAATATCTTCCCCATTTTAATTTTACAATACTTTTACATGAAAAAAAAATTTTAACTCAAGTTACTTGAAGCCTGGACACACTTCCATGATTAGATGGGCTATGTCAAAGCAGATCTACTACCTAGGAATAAGAGAAAAACTTATACTTGCTTTTGAAAGTGTGCTAAAATACAGCTGGGATACAGAGTTAATAAAATGTAACTAATAATAATAAAATAAAATAAATATAAAAGAAAGTGTGCTAAAACAGGAATGGCCTTTTATCTGCTAAATTTCAAAGTAAGATGGGATAAAGGCCAGATATTTTCTTCAGGAAAAAAATAAAATTATTTCTGAAGACTCCTTATTCATAATTTCCTCCCAAATGGCTGAAAAAAACGGGTGAAAGGTCAACATGAGTTTCAAAGTGCTATCCTTGAAGGACCAGTAGTCCTTGCTAAATGACTGCTGAGGAAAGTGGTTCCTCAGCCAAGTAATGAAAATGAAAAGTTTATTTCTTTATTTCCATTTCCAAAAGCTTTTGAGAAGCCCAATACCCACCCACAATTGTGTATGGTTCATTCTGTGCCTAAGTGCCTCTCTCTGTTAACTCACGTTCTTAAATCGGTTAAACATGTCTTTTAATAAACACCAATTCTAGATCCCACCATTTGCCTGCAAATTTCATGATTTCCTTGTTTTTAATTGCTGAGTAGTATTCCATTGTGTAAAAGTACCACAATTTCTGTATCCACTCCTCCGTTGATGGATATCTGGTAGAAAAGATCATCCTGAGTGAGGTATCCAAGGAGCAGAAAGACACACACGGTATATACTCACTTATAAGTGGGTACTAGACCTATAATATAGGATAAACATACTAAAATCTGTACACCTAAAGAAGATAAACAAGAAAGAGGACCCGGGGTAAAATGATCAATTCTCACTTAGAAAGACAAATGGGATGGACATTAGAAGTAGGAGAAAACAAGTAACAGGACAGGAGCCTACCACAGAAGGCCTCTGAAAGACTCTACCTAGCAGTGTATCAAAGCAGATGCTGAGACTCATAACCAAACCTTGGGCAGAGTGCAGGGAATCATATGAAAGAAGGAGGAGTTAGTAAGACCTGGAGAGAACAGGAGCTCCACAAGGACAAAATTTATCAGGGCACAGGGGTCTTTTATGAGACTGTATCTCCAACCAAGGACCATGTATGGATATAACCTAGAACCCCTGCTCAGATGTAGCCCATGGTAGCTCAGTAACCAAGTGGGTACCCTAGTAAGGGGAACAGGGACTATTTCTGACATGAACTCAATGGCTGGCTCTTCGACATCCCCCCACCCCTGATGGGGGAACAGCCTTGTTAGGTCACAGAGGAGGACATTGCAACCAGTCCTGAAGATACCTGATAAGCTAGGGTCAGATGAAAGAGGAGGAGGACCTCCCGTATCAGTGGACTTGAAAAGGGGCAGGGAGGAGATGAAGGAAGGAGGGTGGGATTGGGAGGGAATGAGGGAGGTGGCTATGGCTAGGATACAAAGTAAATAACCTGTGATTAATATAAAAAAATAAAAAAATATTTAAAAAAAATACCAATTCTGATACACAATGGCTTTTTATGAAAGGGGTCTGGTTTTACTTAATTGAAGTTCCCTAAAGGATTAAAGAACTATTTAGACTCTCTGCAGGCAGCAGCATGGAATTATCTTTATCCCATCACCACTGACATTTTGAGAGCTCCTCCAAGATCCAATTGAAGCTTTATTAGTGATTTTCTCTAGCTGTCACTAATTTGTTTGACTGCTACTTTGGTTTTTATTTGTTTACTTGTTTTTATCTTCTGGCTAGAGACCTGTAATAGTGTTTAACAAGTGTAACAGGCACTGAATATACAAATTCACTTTGAGACATCAGATGGAACAATTCACATTTTGCCTGGGAGGACATCTATAAGGACTGATGTTCTAGTGTTCAAATCAAGTCTTTTACTACCAAAAAAATCATCTGATACCCTATTGAGATAAACAAACTCCCATGTCACACCTAGAAAAACTAGCCTCATTAAACAGTAATTCTAGATTATACATATATATATATATATATATATATATATATGTATATATATTAGCGGGTTCATTAGCTAGATTTTGGCCATTGGGAGGAATGCCATAAACACAGGTGAGAAAAATTCATTAACATTATATATGTATATCTATACACTGAATTATGTATGTTACAGGATTATGTTGTGTGTTTTAGGTAAATAGTTAATTGTATTTTTTTCCCTTTTCGACCATTCTTATTTTTTTTACCCACCTACCTCCTTTTTCTATATTTCCTATCCCTAATCACCCCCCCCTCACGTTTTTACCATGAATTTTTACCATTGAATTTGAAAGAGACCAGAAGAGGTATGTGGGAAGGTATGAAGGAGGAAAGAAAGGGAGAAATTATCTAATTAAAATACAGTATAAAAAAAAAAAAAAAGATAAAGAAAAAAAACATTAAGAGTAGCCATTTTTACTATGCTTTTCTTACTTTAACTACTTTCTGTGAAGGTAACAGCCTCAATTTCAAGTGTGAGTGAATTCTCCTGGCCAGCTCTTCAATGTTATGCTGTTTTGCTAGCTTTTTTCATCATTGTCCAATTCTGATTTCACATTTTCTTTGGTTTGGATTCCCAGCAGATAATGTTTGATTATACATTTATTTTAAAGTATTTTAATTTTGAATTATGTGTATATCTGTGTGTGGACAGGTCCCAAGCAAGTACAGTGGCCACAGATGGCAGAAGGTGACAGAGGTGGAACTGAAGTACCAAGTCATGTAAAATGCCTGTTGCAAATGCTGAGCATGAAACTCGGGTTCTACTCATTAGCAGTATGTGCTCTTAATTGTGTGATAATGCTCTTACTGGATGATGCGTTAATTAAGGGATCCTACAACTGTTCAAAATAAGTACATTTAAAACCTAGTTGCTATGTAGATCTGTCTTTGGACTGTTATAAAGACATGTAATAAAAGCATAATAATAGGCAGTCTCTAGGGATGCTTACAGAGCTAGTGCCAGATTAATGACTATATTTAATGTCTAATCCAGGAAATGTGACACATACCATTGATGTCCATGCAAAGTGAGGATCTAAGAAATTTGATGATGACTCCAAATCAATACTATTCATTTTCTCTTTTTTTCTTTTCTTTTTTCCTTTCAGACACAAAAGTAAGCACTGTGACTATAGATTAGCCCCTATTACAAACTAAATAGTAAAACAAACAATAAAACAACTTTGGCCTAAAATGAAGAGGAGATATCCATTTACAAGGATATTCATTCTGCTCTTTATCCTTAAAATGGAAAGAGTGTTATCTTAACTTTGCATAACAAGCATTGACTTTTATCTTTTGTGCCATGGAGAATTTCTTAAATCTCAGTAAGATGGAGATAAGGGTTTTCTACTTGTTTTGATTACCAAGAATACACTCTGATTCAATGTTATTGTCTTATATGCTCTTAATAATCATTTTCACAATTGTTTTAGGTGCTGTTTTATATGTAGAACAACATGGAAAAAATTCATTCTGTCCTTAGAATTCCTAAAATTGGTTGACTATAAAAAATCTTTGGCATGTGGTCTTTCCCCCATCCACTTCGGTGAGACTTTTGTGAGGATAGTTACTGACGTTACTAGGAGACAGAGTCTCACAGAAAAGTCCCTGATTCTCTGGTCACTACATTTTTATACTTTTTAGACTAATCACATGGCAAAATTATATTTCATATGCTTAATTTAAAGTGTGTGAGAGCATGTGCAATATGTATGCACTGGTGTATGTATATTTGTATATATTTTCAGAACTAGTTTTGTGAGCTGTTGCTTATGTATTTTTTTCTCTTTGAAAGAGAGGATAGCTAAGACTTATAAATTTAATTTCAAATACTGCTGTCAGTGTACATGACAGTCAGTCCAGGGATGACAATAAATAATAAGAAGGACATGTCATTTTGGAAGAGAAAGCCAAAACAGAATGCCAAAAAGCAGCCAGCAGATGAGATTTTGACTGTATTCTGGCAGTACTTGTCATAAGGATGTGTTTATTGGAGAAAAATCCATGTTCTTAGGTTTGATAATTTATATTTTTTTTTATGGAGGCTGAAGTTGGTCTAGTAGAAAATCTTTTATATTAGATAAAAATGTTGTTACAAGATGTATAGTTTAGAGTTTGGCAGATGATGACATTTAATTTATTTTGACTTCAGTAGAACATTTCAGGCAACGCTTATTCTACTAATTTTGTCTTCTCGTTTGTGACTCTTGCTAGGAGTCAGGGTTTCTTGAGACACCATGACATTAACGCTTTGGTATTAAAATCCATTACTCAAATCCAATTACTCAGAGGACCTGCAGAGTCCTTAGTAGATACTGAAGTTCTAAGTTGAATATTCCACATCTAAAAAAAAAAAAAAAATGACCAAGTACTTCGCCAACCGGGGTGATGGTTAGTTCATTGCTCTGTGGGTTCTACCAGAAGCCACAGTTCAGTTACAGCACGCTCTAAATGGAAATATTTGTGTCTATGTTCTACATCTGATGCGGTTAGCTTTAACTTAATACTAAATTTTCATTTTTTGAGCTTATTCTGAAGGAGTCAGATTGATGTTTCTTTGAGTGAAATTGTCTAATTCACAGTTATACATAATTATTTTTGGGAAAAATGATACTTAAACAATTTCAATCCAATAAATAATTGAAATAGCAAAATACACTGAGTTTCTAAGTATTCAATGCCCCACTCATAAGTAAAAAAAAAAAAAAACATAATTGAACTCAGTTACATGCACACACACACACACACACACACACACACATGCACACTATACCAAACATGAAATTAGGAGCAAGACTTTTTGGGGACGGAGTATTCCTCAGTTTCAAAGGAAAGTATTGCAGGGGAAATCACAGAATTTCATTATATACAGTATGAAATTGTACAATTAAAGAAAAAGTACATAGGACATATTAGTAACTCTTCAAACTCTCACATTTTTTCACTTGACTTTTATACTACCGGTAAAAAAAAAAAAAGTTAATTTGTTTTGGTATAGCTTTAGGAAACATCTCAAATTGAAATTTCTATACAAAGCATACAGTTAAGAGGTTTACAAATTAGAATTGGCACCTATCTTATTAAAATGTGCAAAATAATTTAAATATGATTCAGTATTTTAATAACCATTGCACTAATAGGAAATTATGGCCAGAGACAATACATTTTCTTTAGGGAACAAATACTATACAGTCCTTCTTGAGTGTTACCCACTAGAAAAAGTTAACAATACACATGACCATGATTAAATGTTACAGATTTAATCTGTTTTGCAATTTTACTTATAGGAAAATATGTCTTTGCTTTTGTTAATGAAGCAAATATGGATTAACTGCTTCAAATACATGTAAGAGATAGATCTAAAGCAGAAGTTCTTTCTTTTCATTAATTTATTTATTTAATCACTTTACAGCTTGATTGCAGCCTCCTTTTTCCTCTCCTCCCAGTCCCACCCTCACACTCCCCTACCTTCATTCCTCCCTCCTCAGACAGGGAGTCCCCAACGGATACCAACCCATCCTGGCACCTCAAGCTGAGGCACATCCACTCCCACTGAGGCCAGACAAGGCAGCCCAGCTAGGGAAAAGGGATACAAAAGACAGGCAACAGATTCAGAGACAGCCTTTACTCCAGTTGTCTGGGAACCCACATGATGACCAAACTGAACATCTGATATATATGAATAGGTGGTCTAAGTCTAGCCCATGTATGCTCTTTGGTTGGTGGTTCTGTTTCTGTTAGCACCCATGAGACTAGGTTAGTTTATACCGTAGATCTTCTTGTAGTGTCCTTCACTCCTCTGGCTCACTAAGTCCTTCATCCAAGTCTTTCACAGGACACCCTGAGCTCTGCCTACTGTTTGGCTATGCGTCTCTGCATCTGTTTCCATCAGCTGCTGGATGAAGCCTCTTAGAAGATAGTTATGCTATGTTCCTGTCTGCAAGCATAACAGAGAGTCATTAATAGTGTCAGAGCTTGGCTCTCTTCCATTGGGTGGGTCTCAAGTTGGGCCAGTCATTCTTTGGCCATTCCTCTGATCTCTCCTCTACCTTTATCCCTACACTTCTTGTAGACAGAATAAAATAGAGGTCAAAGGCTTTATAGGTGAGTTGCTGTCCCTTTTTCTCCACACTGAAGTCCTCCCTAGCTACACAGTATGTGGCCATTTCAGGATCCTTATCCCCTGCTGCTAGGAGTCTCAGCTGAAGTAACCACCATAGACCCCCAAGAGCCTCCTGTGTCCTAGAGATATACTCTCATCAATTTCAATTCTCTCTCCCAGCCCTCTCCCACTTCCCCACACCTGACCCCAGTTCCCCTCTGTACTCCCTCTCCCACCCAGTTCTTTCTCTCTATCTACCTCAGGAGTCTATTTTATTTCCTTTTCTGAGAGAGATTTAAGCATCCTCCCTTGAGCCCTCCTTGACTTCTTTGGGTTGTGGATTGTAGCATGGCTATCCTGCACTTTATGGCTAATATACACTATAAGTGAGTACATACCATGTGTGTCTTTCTGGGTCTGAGTTACCTCACTCTGGATGATATTTTCTAGGTCTATCCATTTGCCTGAAAATTGCATAATGTCTTTGTTTAATAGATGAATAGTATCCCATTGTGTTAATGTATCTTATTTTCTTTATCCATTTTTTTGGTTGAGGGACATCTAGATTGTTTCCAGTGTCTGGCAACTACAAATAAAGGTTAGAACAGTGATTCTTAACCTATAGAACATGAAGCCTTTGAGAGTCAAAAGATCCTTTCATAGGGGTCACCTAAGACCATCAGAAAACACAGATACATAACACAGTTCATAACAGTAGAAAATTACAGTTGTGAATTAACAACAAAAAATTCTATGGTTGGGGTCATCATAACATGAGGAACTGTATTAAATGGTCACAGCATTGGGAAGGTTGAGAACTACTAGTCTTGAGATTTTTATATTCAAAAGGGAGGACAGTATAGCTAGAAAATGACAGAGATGTAATATATACTTAGTATTGGTTTATGCTGCCATGGAAAATTTGATTTAAAAGTTTTAGATTAGAGAATCCAAGATGGCAGCAAGCAGTGCTCATTGTATCTGAGGGGCACAGGATCTGAAAATCTGAAACTGGTGAGTGGAGGGGCAGCTGAAGCCAGAACATTAACATTGAGGCTTCCTGAATAAGACAGGACAACCCAGAGGCAAGACCACTTGGTTCCAGGTAAACTGTGAAAGTCTCTAAAGACTGAGAGTGGCTAATATTCAACCCCTCTGCACTTCTCCTTGCCCCAAACACAGGCCTCCCTACTCTGCAGAGGTGTCTGGCAGTGCCTGCTTCTCCACACATAGGCCTCCCTGCTCAGCAGTGGCTGCAGTAATTGCCCCATGAATGAGCATCCCTGCTTAGTAACTGAGACAGCAGAGGTGGGCCTCCCAGAGGGCAGCTGTACCAGCCTACTATGTCTGCAACAGCCCTTCTAGCCCTAGCAGAAGCATCCATGCTCTGGGACTGAAACAGCAGAGGTGGCTGCCCCCAAAACTGGTCTCCCTACCCAGCAGACAAACAGTAGATACCACTGAGCTGACAGATCTCCTACAATCTCCTTTTCCCATGCAGGCCCAAATCTGAGAGTAGAGAACAGGGGGAACACCTGTGTTTTCCAATTAGGCCTGCTAGCAAGTGAGTGAGCCTTCAAGTGAGTGCATGCAGAGCCCCATATCCAGAGTCCCTCTACACTAAGAGCTAGACATCAGATCCCTCCCACCCACAACCCCATTGTGGGCTACACAGGAATTCCTTGGGAAAGCATTCTCAACACTGAAGACCCTGTTCTATGGGGCTATCAGTGGAGTCCAGGCAAACAATTCCTGGAGCCCAAACAGATCTGAATACCAGGAGGACAGTACCACAGGCCTATAAGCCACTGAGGTATTTAGGACACCTGTGCATGCACATTGCGTCCATGAACAGTGCCAGCACCTACACCCTCCTGTGCTTAAGCTCCACCTTCAAGGCATCTACAAGCCCTAGCACCCTGTCCTTCAAGGCACACTCCCACATACACTCCTATGTTTGAGCACATGTACCTATGAACTTCCTCTCTTAGCTAAAGCTGAAACACCAATATCCACTCTCAAACTGGTGGACCTGTCTCATTTTCCTGAAAAAATGCTCCAGACACCAGAGAAAGATAGACCCAGCCTAAAGTACAGACTCCAGGAACAAACAGTGAAGGTTACAGATAAGCAGATTGCTAAAGGTCAGCATAACACATCTAACAAAATCAGGACATCATGGCTTTACCAGCAGCTCCCAAAATCAAGGGACATGTTAATTCATTGGAAACACAGAAAAAAGACCTCAATTTTAGGCTTATCCAGATATTAGAAGCACATAAAGAGAAAACAAAGCTCTCAAAGAAAACAAGCAACTACAGCCAAACTAATAGAGGCATGGGTAGAAGCATGAGTAGAGACATATAAAAAGGAAATGAACAAGGCTATCAAAGAAATACAGGCAACTACAGCCAAACATATAGAGGCTCAAATACAGGCACAATTAGTGGCATATAGAGAGGAAACAAACAAAAAAATAAAGGCCACCATGGAAAGACAGGAATCCACATTCAAACGGATGAAGGAAATGGTGCAAGGCATGAAAACAGAATTAGAATCAATAAAGAAAACAAAAACAGAGAAAAACCTAGAGCTGGAGAAAATAGAGAAAAGATCAGGAACCACAAAGGTAAGCATCACCAATAGAATACAAGAGATGGAAGAGAGAATCTCAGGTGCTGAAGATTCAATTGCAGACATTGATACTTCTCTCAAAGAAAAGGTAAAATCAGAAAAGTTCCAAACACAAAACATCCAAGAAATTAAGGACACCATGAAAAGACGAAATCTAAAAATAATAGGAATAGATGAAAAAGAATATTCCAGGCTCCAAGGTCCAGAAAATATTTTCAAGAAAATCATAGAAGAAAACTTTTCCATCTTATAAAAAGAGATATCCATAAACATACAAGAGGCCTACAGAACACCAAGTAGGCTAGACCAGAAAAGAAGCTCCTCATGTCACATCATAGTCAAAACATTAAATCTACAGAACAAAGAAAAAATTAAACGCAGCAAGGGGAAAAAAGCCAAGTAACATATACAGGTAGAACTACAGAATCACATCAGATTTCTCAACAGAAACTATGAAAGTGAGAAAGGCCTGGGCAGATGTCATATAGACTCTAAGAGACCACAGATGCCAACCCAGACTACTATACCCAGCAAAGCTTTTAATCAACATAGATGGAGAAAACGATATATTACATGACAAAACTAAACTTAAACAATATCTACACAGCAACCCAGCCCTACAGAAGATACTAAGACAATCTAACTAGAACTCCAATCCAATGAAATAACTATACCCAAGAAAACACAGTACATATATAACTTCACAACAAAAAAGTAAAAGAAAACAAGCATTGAAATACAGTAACACCACCAACTCCACAATAAAAGCAACTAACATTCATTGGTCACTATTATCTGTCAACATCAAGGACTCAACTCCAATAAAAAAACACAGACTAACAGAATGGTTGCAGAGACAGGATCCAACATTCCAATGTATTCAAGAGACACACCTCTCTAACAAAGATAAACACTACCTCAGAGTAAAGGGTTGGAAAAAAAAACTTTTTCAAGCAAACGGGCCCAGAAAACAAGCTGAGGTAGCTATCATAATATCTAATAAAATAGACTTTCAACCAAAATTAATCAAAAAAGATGAGGAGCAGCACTTCATTCTCAACAAAGGAAAAATCCACCAGGAGGACATCACAATCCTGAACATTTATGCCTCAAATACAAGAGCACCTGTATTTGTAAATGAAACATGAATAAATCTTAAATCACACATTGATCCCAACATTTTAATAGTGGGAGACTTCAACACTCCACACTCACTAAGGGACAGATTATTTAGATAGAAGCCAAATAAGGAAATAATGACACTTACAGAGGTCCTAAATCAAATGGACCTAATAAATGTCTAAAGAACTGTTCACCCAAATACAAAAGAGTGTACTTTCTTTTCAGCACCTCATGGAACCCTCTCAAAAATTGACCATATAGTCGGGCACAAAGCAAACCTCATCTGATACAAGAAGATCAGATTAATCCCTTTTATCGTAACAGACCACCATGGCCTAAAACTAGACCTCAACAACAACAGAAATAACAAAAAGCATAAACATACATAAGCGTGGGGACTAAACTACTCTCTACTCATTGACAGCTTGGTCAGGAAAGAAATGAAAAACGAAATGAGAGACTTCTTAAAATGCAATGAAAATGAAGGCACAACTTACCCAAACTAATAGGACACAATGAAAGCAGTTCTAAGAGGAAAGTTCAGAGCACTAAGTGCCTCCAGGAAGAAGTTTGAGACATCTCATACAAGCAACTTAACAGCAATTTAATGGGACAGCTAAAAGACCAAGAACAAAAAAAGCAGACACACCCAAGAGGAATAGACAATTGAAAATAATCAAATTCAGAGCTGAAATCAATGAATTAGAGACAAAGAAAACAATTCAAAGAATCAATGAGACCAAGAGCAGATTCTTGGACAAAGCTTTAGCCAAACTAACTAAAAGGCAAGAGGAACTATCCAAATCAGCAAAATCAGAAACAAAAAGGGACACATATAACTACAGACACTGAGGAAATCCAAACAATCATTAGGCTGTACTTGTAAAACCTATAAGAAAACTTGAAAATCAATGAAATTGACAATTTTCTTGATAGATTCCGTTTACCAAAATTATATCAACATCAGGTGTTGGTATAATGTTCTTTTGGAATGTATACAATTTACCCTTGTTCATTCAAATGCTGATTTCTCTCCCCACTATCTGGTTTCAATCTGGACACTGCATTGTGATGCTTATTCTAAGTGTCACCTGTCCCAAGTTTGTGTAAAAATGCCACCATTTTTTCTCTATATGGCAATTAAAACAACAAGCCACAATGCTGAGCAATGGAGAAGACAGGGTGGGACATCCTGGTCCAGAGTGGGATGAAGAGGAAGGAAGGAATGAAAAGAGGGAGGATCGGAAGGAGAAGTCTTGGAACCATGTGGAGAAATTAACTGGATCTAAGATATGACTGAAAGCAAGTAGAATGGGTGAAATCTGAATGGTTGTAAACTATGCAGGCTTGGAGGTTTAGGATGGAGTAACTATTGCCCAGCATTGTGCTCTAGGTTAATTAAATAGATCCCAGTCTCTGTGTGGTGATTTGGTTATACAAAGCTATTTACTAAAAGATATATCAAGAATAAATATTATAACCCACAAAAATCAGGTAAATAGATTGAATAATCCTATAACCCCTAAAGAAATAGAAGCAGCCATCAAAATCTTTCTTCCAAAAAAAAAAAAAAAAAAAAAAAAAAAAAAAAAAGCCCAAGGCCAGATGGTTTCAGGACAGAATTCTAACAGACCTTCAAAGAAAAGCTAACTCCAATTCTTTTCAAACTATTCCACAAAACAGAAACAGAAGGAAAATTACCAAAGTCATTCTATAAAGCCACAGTCACCTTGATACCTAAAACACACAAAGACCCAACCAAAAGAAAACTTCTGACCTATCTCTCCTATGGACATTGATGCAAATATACTCAATAAAAAAACTTGCAAACTGAATCCAAGAACACATCAAAGATATCATCCCCCATGACCATGTAGGCTTCATCCCAGGTGTGCATGGGTGTTTCAATATACGGAAATCCATCAATGTGATCCACCATATTAACAAACTGAAGGAGAAAAACCACATGGTCATCTCCTTAGATGCTGAAAAAGCATTTGACAAAGTCAAATACCCACTCATGTTTAAAGTCTTGGAGCAATCAGGGATACATTACACATACCTAAGCATAGTAAAGACAATATACAGCACACCTATTGCCAACATCAAACTAAACAGAGAGAAACTTAAACCAATGCCACTGAAATTAGGGACAAAGCAAAACTCACTGCTCACTCTCTGTGTGTCTCTTCAATATAGTACTTGAAGTCCTAGCTAGTTGAATAAGACAACTAAAGGAGATCAAGGGATACAAATCAGAAAGGAAGAAGTCAAAGTATCACTATTTGCAGATGATATTATAGTCTACATGAGTGACCTCAAAAATTCAACCAGAGAACTCCTTCAGCTGATTAACACCTTCAGAAAATTGTCTGGATACAAAATTATCTCAAAAAAAAAAAATCAGTAGCCCTCCTGAACATGAAAGGAAAAAGGGCTAGAAAGAAATTAGGGAAATTACACCCTACACAGTAGCCACAAATGGCATAAAGTACCTTGTTGTGCCTCTAATCAAGCAAGTGAAAGACCTGTTTGAAAAAAACTTCAAGTCTCTGAAGAAAGCAATTGAAGAAGATATCCATGTTCATGCATTGGTAGGATTAACATAGTGAAAATGACCATCCTGCCAAAAGCAATCTAAAGATTGGATGACATTCCCATCAAAATACCAACACAATTCTTTACATATGTTGCAAAAACAATTCTCAACTTCATAGGGATCTGATCTCAATCTGTACTACAGAGCAACAGTAATAAAAACTGTATGGTACTGGCATAGAAACAGAATGATGGATAAGTGGAATCATATAAAGACCCAGAAATAAAAGCACACACCTACAGATACTTGATTTTTGACAAAGAAGCCAAAACCATACAATGGAAAAAAGACAGCATCTTCAACAAATGATGCTAGTCTAACTGTATGTCTTCATTTAGAAAAATGCAAATAGATTCATACTTACCACCCTGCACAAAATTAAAGTTCAAGTGGATCAAAGACCTCCACATAAAACCAGACACACCAAACTCCTTAGAAGAAAAAGTGGGAAAGATCCTGGAACTCATTGGCACAGGAGACAACTTCCTGAACAGAACAACAGCATAGGCTCTAAGATCAACAATCAATAAACGAAACCACATGAAACTGAAAAGCTTCTGTAAAGCAAAGGACACTATCATCAGAACAAAACAACTGCCTACATACTGGGAAAGGATCTTCACTAACACTATATCTGACAGAGGACTAATATCCAGAATACATAAAGAACTCAAGAAGCTATTTCGAGTAATCCAATTAAAAATGGGTTACAGAGCTAAACAGAGAATTCTCAATAGAGGAAATGCAAGCCAAAATGACTTTGTGATTTCACCTTATATGCTTCAGAATGACTAAGATCAAAAACTCAAGTGACAATACATGCTGGAGACAATGTAGAGAAAAGGGAACACCCTGCCATTGATGGTGGGAATGAAAACTTGTACAACCACTTTGGAAATCTATCTGGTGCTTTCTCAGACAATTAGGAAGAGTGCTTCCTCGAGATCCAGCTATAACACTCCTAGGCACATATCCAAAATATACTCAAATACACAACGAAGACATTTGTCCAATCATGTTCGTAGCAGCTTTATTCGCAATAGCCAGAAACTGGAATCAACTCTGATGTCCCACGATGGAGGAATGGATACAGAAATTGTGGTACATTTACACAATGAAATACTACTCAGCAATTAAAAACAAAGAAATCATTAAAATTCCAAGCAAATGGTAGGTACTAGAAAAGATCATCCTGAGTGAGGTACCCCAGAAGCAGAAAGACACACATGGTATATATTCACTTATAAGTGGATATTAGACATGTAATATAGGATAAATATACTAAAATCTATACACCTAAGGAAGCTAAGCAAGAAGTAGGACCCTGGGTAATATGAACAATCCTCACTCAGAAAGGCACACAGGATTGAAATTTGAAAGGGCGAAAATAGGGAACAGGACAGGAGCCTACCACAAAGGGCCTCTGAAAGACTCTACCCAGGAGGGTATCAAACAGATGCTGAAACCTCATAGCCAAACTATGGGCAGAGTACAGGGATTCTTATGAAAGAAGGGGGAGATGGAAAGACATGGAGGGGACAGGATCTCCACAAGAAGACCTACAGAACCGAGAAATCTTGGCTCAGGAGTCTTTTCTGAGAATGATACTCCAACTAAGGATCGTGCATGGAGATAACCTAGAACCCCTGCACAGATGAAACCCACGTCAGCTCAGTCTCCAAGTGGGTTTCCTAGTAATGAGAACAGTGACTGTCTCTGACAGTCAGTGGCTGGCTCTTTGATCCCTTTCCCCTGAGGAGGGTGCAGCCTTACCAGCTCACAGAGGAAGACAATGCATCCAGTCTTGATGAGACCTGATAGGCTAGGGTCAGAGGGAAAGGAAAGAAGACCTCCCCTATCACTGGACTAGGGGGGGTGGAGGGTGCATGGAGGATATGAGGAAAAGAGGGTGAGACTGAAAGTGAGTGAGTGAGGGGGCTACTGCTGGGATACAAAGTGATTAAGCTGTAATTAATATCAAAAATAAAAAATAAATAAAAATAAAAAATTTTAGATCACAAATCATAAGATAAATTATATTAATTAAGTTCAATATATACAGTTTCTTAAGTACTGGCAAAGAGCACCCAAGAGGTCATTCTGTAAACTATGAAGGGGAATCTTAGTCTACAGAGTAAATTCCCAGATGTTGGAGCTGCCAGGATCATGAGAGTACTATCAAGGAAAGGTTTGGGCAAGGAATGAAGCTGATTTAAGAGAGAGGCTATTGGATAAGATGCTCAATCCTCATTCAGAAAAGCAAATGGGATAGACATCGGAAGAGGGAGAAAACAGGGAACAGGACAGGAGCCTACCACATAGGGCCTTTGAAAAACTCTACCCTGCAGGGTATTAAAGCAGATGCTGAGACTCACAGGCAAACTTTGGGCAGAGTACAGGGAATCTTATGAAAGAAGGGGAAGATAGAAAGACCTGGTGGAGACAGGAGCTCCACAAGGAGAGCAACAGAACCAAAAACTCTAGGCCCAGGGGTCTTTTCTGAGACTGATACTCCAACCAAGGACCATGCATAGAGATAACCTAGAACCCCTGCACAGATGTAGCCTATGGCAACTCAGTGTCCAAGTGGGTTCTCTAGTAACAGGGAACAGGGGCTTTGTCTGACATAATCTGATTGGCCTGCTCTTTGATCACCTCCCTCTGAGGCTGGGGCAGCCTTACCAGGCCACAAAGGAAAACAATGCAGCCAGTCCTGATGAGATCTGATACACTAGGGCCAGATGGAAGAGGAGAAGCACCTCCCCTATCAGGAAGGAGAAGAGGGAGAGAGGGAGAGCGGGATTGGGAAGGATGAGGGAGGGGCTACAGCTGAAATACAAAGTGAATAAACTGTAATAAATTAAAATAAGAAAAAAAAGAGAGAGAGGCTATGTGTGCTAAGTTAGAAGAGCTGGAGGGGTGGGGCTACCCAAGCCCTTTAAAGTTCAGCCAATTCCATCATGCCTCAGATGCTGTACATACAGTTATAGGATTTGATGTTTTTATCTTGGTGGTTTGGGTCTCACTATGCACTAATTCTTCCATTTTAGAATGACAGTTCATATTCTGTGGCATTGTATGTTGGCAGGATGTAACTTCTTTTTATTTTATGGGCAAAAATGAAACTTTGCACATTTACAGTATTTGAATTGTAAGGACTATGAGAATTATTAAAGTTAAACCGATTGCATTTCACATGAAAACACTACCATGAGCCTATGCAGAAAGGGAGAGTTATTATTACTTAATTGTGAAATGTTAGAGTGGCAAGTTGACAAAGGATGGAATTATGAAAGTTAATGTTAATTGTCAGTTTGACAGAATCCAGAACCACTTGTGAGAGAGGCCTTTAGGCATGCCTGTGGAAGATAATTTTGGTTACACTCATTGAAGTGGGAAGACCTGACCACAATGGATAACACCATTCCCTGGTTGAATATTAGACTTTATAAGTGGACAGAGAAAACTGAACAGCAACAGGCATTTATCACACCTCTTTTACTAATGTTCTGCAACTGAGCTCACTCTCCTTTTATGGATGTGATGTGACCAGCTGCTTTAAGTTCCACCATTCAGCTTTCTGTGGTTCCTGACTCTGAATGCAATGTGGTCCATTACTTCAAGTTCCTGTTGCAGTGACATCCCCTCACTGACAGGTTGTACTCTTAAATTGTGAGCAAAAATAAACTTTTCTCTCTTTAAGTTACTTT
Source organism: Psammomys obesus (assembly GCF_907164565.1). Taxonomy (NCBI): domain Eukaryota; kingdom Metazoa; phylum Chordata; class Mammalia; order Rodentia; family Muridae; genus Psammomys; species Psammomys obesus. The sequence continues at coordinate 5,386,408 of NW_026589447.1, forward strand.
TGGTAAGTATTTTATCACAGCAACAATAGAAGTAAATAATATATCGTACATCTGGAAATTATTTGCAAATGACTCATAGACTTAACCGTCTAGAATTCTATACTGAGACCAATCTGGATTGTACTCCTTTAAACAATAAGAATCATATAACAAGAAATTGCAAAGAAAACTCATTATAACTATAAAAGCATTTCTTTATAAGCGAGGTCCTGGTAGACAATTTGCACAAAATTACAAGCAATACTCTAATTACTGACCATCCAGCCCAATTCTTGTAGTATAATGAACAATTTTCTTCTAATGACTTAATGGGTGAATTCATTTTCTACCCAGAACCTCTTTTCTGCTACTGTAGTGACTACCCAATCAGTCCACTACAAAAGGTTCAAGGCTCTGACAACTCATCCAACTGAGAAAAGATTTAGGATACTTCCCTAAAAAGTTAAGGTTTGATGTTATTGAGATTGAATAAGAGGATACTGAAATAGAATCAACTTTGAGCGCTGTACATTTCAAGACTAAATCCATACCTAAACTCAAAACCTTGGATATTCCTAACAATTTTGTTATATTAACAATGATTGGCAAATTGAAAATAAAGAAAAAAGAAAAGCACAGAGTTGAATGGGAAGTGAAGAGGACGATTAAGTTAAGAGTGGGAGAAGTAAGGACTTTGTATGATCAAAACATATTGCATGGAAATTTCAAAGAACTAATAACAATTTTTTAAAAAAGAAATAAGTAAAAAGCACTAGAAATTTGTATGTGTCACTTCTAGCTCCTTTGCAACTAACCAATTTGACAAGAGCGAAGATACTTGTGCTAATTGTTTTGGCTGTTTATACTACTGATATAATGCATTTGACAAGAAAAGATTTAAGGTGAAGTGAGACTTGAAGAGACAGATTAAAGATTCTGGGAAGATAAATGAAAGGAAGGATAGAAGGAAAAGATGCAAAACTAAAATAATAATAATAAAAACCCAAGAGACTAGACGTTCTCTAGAAAAATGGTGAAGCCCTGTGTCAGCCAAAACACACACACACACACACACACACACACACACACACACAAACGGCCCTGCCCTTTACACACTGGTAATATGAACACCATATGTAATCAGCCACTTGATTTAGATCAATTCAGTTTTTAAAATATTACTTTATAACCATGAATGTTTTGCCTATATGTATGCATGGCCACTATGTACATCAATTGCTTGTTAAGGTCAGAAGCAAGTGTGAGGACTTCAGGAACTGGAGTTAAAGATGGTTGTGAGCTGCCATATAGGCAATGGTAACGCTTTACTGCTGATCCATTTCTCCAGTAACAGATCAGTTTCTATGATCTTTCTGAATATTGTTTGCCCCATTGTGGAAGAAAGACAAGAGAGTAGATTCTGTAAGAGGTAATTTGATTTTGGGAGTTCTACAAGTTGATGACTAAATGAGACATTTGAGTTAGTGAGTTAAACTTTTTTTTTTGCTTTTATGTCCTTATGTCTACTAATAGTGATAATATAATGAAAAATTTTTACCTGAAAATGGCACACATAACTTAGAAAATGAAGTAACTGCCTTTATTCAGGTCTACGTACTTACATGTTAAATTGAAGAAAATATTTTAATGCAATATATACTGAACATGCTCTTCCACTCCCCTAAACTCCTTCCAGATCCACTCTTTCTACCCACTCAACTGCATGCCCTTTCTTTCTTCCTCTCTTTAAAAGAAAACAAACAACACAAATCAAGGAACATACAGAACAAAACTACAAAATAGGAACAAAGATACCAGAAAAAAAAAAAAACAAAAAAACAATGAAACAAAGAAGCCAGAAGAAATATGAGACAAAAGTCTGCAAAAATGGCATTGAGATCATTTTGTGTTGACCTCATTATGGTACCTACCCTAAAGTGTGGTTAATATACCCAGTGAAACGCTATTGGAGAAGACTAATTTTTCCCCCAAAAGCAGATGTCAATTGGTGATAGCTTCCTACTTTGGAATTGAAACTCATGTCAGCTTCCTCCTCTCAGTGCCGTGACCCCCATCTGGATTGTACTTGTGCAGGCCTTGTGTATACTGCCATAGTCTCTGTGAGTTCATATGTGTGTCAGTCCCATTGTGTCTGAGTCTGGAAAACACTTGTTTCTTTGGTATCACACATCCCCTCTGGTAATCTTTTTGCCTCCTATTCCACAGAGTTCCCTGCCCCCTGAAGTGAAGGATTTGATGAAGACATCTCATTTAGGACTGAGTGTTCCAAAGTCTCTTACTTTCTTCACATGTTCCAGTTGTAAGTATCTGTGTTAGTTGTCATCTACTGTAAGAAGAAGCTTTTCTGATGATGGTTATATGCAACACTATGGGTATAGAAGAATGCCATTCGGGTTATTGTATTGTTGTGTTCCTTTAGCAGAACAATCGTATTTGGTTTTCTCCTAGGACCATGTCTTATCTTGTTTCAGATTCTTTGTCACCGTGGCAGTATCAGACATGGTTCCAACTCATGAACTGGGCCTTAAATAAAATTGACAGTGGTTGGTTATTTCCAGGACATTTGTGCTATTCAGTGACTTTAATTTCTTTTTATATATGCATGTACTTTAGGAAGTTTCGAAGTAACAGGATTCCACATAGCCCCCTCAAATGACCCCAAGTATTGGTTTCCCTCATCCTCATATTCTACCTCTTCCATTTACCTCTCCCTTTAATCCTCTCATTCTGGTTTCCAGACTGCCTCTCTTTAACAATATATTTTATTTCCCCTTCCTTGAGAGATCTTCTCCTGCTCTTCTAGTTCCTTACTAGGTACCAAAACTCTGTGATTTTTATGGATTAAAGTACATATCCACATGTACAAGAAAACATGTGTCTTTTTGGATGTAAAATAACTCAATCAGTAAGATTTTTTTTTGTAGCTTCATCCTTTTACCTGAAAATTTTAGAATTTAATTTTTCAGCAGTTGAATAACATTCCACTGTGTAATAAATTCATTCAAAATTGATGAACACATAGGCTATATCCAGTTTTTTTTGTATGCTTACAATTGAAAACACTTAGATATAACAAAAAAAATAACCATTAGAACCTGAGAGTGCTAGCCACTCAAGAAGGCAAGGACCTTCAAGACAAACTTCTGTTTTAATGCACATTGAAAGTATACTTTGGTATATTTATCCTATATTATATATCTAGTATCCACTTATAAGTGAATATATACTATGTGTGTCTTTCTGCTTCTGGGATCCCTCATTCAAGATGATCTTTTCTAGTTCCATCCAGTTGCCTGCAAATTTCATGATTTCCTTGTTTTTAATTGCTTGTTTTAATTTATTCCATTGTATAAATACACTACACTTTCTGTATCCATTCCTCAGTTGAAGGACATATGGGTTGTTCCCAGATTCTGGCTATTATGAATAGAGATGCTATGAACATGGTTGAGCAAATGTCCTTGTATAATTGAGCATATTTTGGATATATGCCTAGGAGTGGTATAGCTGGATCTTGAGTTAACACTACTCTTAACTGTCTGAAAAAGTGCCAGATAATACTAAAATCTGTATACCTAAAGAAGCTAAGCAAGAGGGAGGACCTTAGGTAAGATGATCATTCCTCACTCAGAAAGGCAAATGGAATGGACATCGGAAGAGGGAGAAAATAGGGAACAGGACAGGAGCCTACCAGAGAAGGCCTCTGAAAGACTCTATCCAGCAGGGTATCAAAGCAGATGCTCATAGTCAAACTATGGGCAAAGTGTGGGGAATCTTATGAAAGAAAGGGGAGATAGAAAGACATGGAGGGGACAGGAGCCCCACAAGGAGACCAACAGAACCAAAAAATCTGGGCCTAATGGTCTTTTTTGAGACTGATACTCCAACCAAGGAGTATGCATGGAAATAACCTAGAACCCCTGCACAGATGTAGCTTGTATCAGCTCAGTGTCCAAGTGGCTTCCCTAGTAATGGGAACAAGGGCTGTCTCTGACATGAACTTAGTGATGGCTCTTTGATCACCTCCCCCTGAGGGGGAACAGCCATTCCAGGAGGGGCTGCAGCTAGGATAAAAAGTGAATAAACTGTAATTAATAAAAAAATAAATAAAATTTTTAAAATAGAGGTATTGCATGAAATAAAAATGTCTCCAAAAAGAGATCAGGAATACAAGGCACATACCTAAACATAGTAAAGGCAATATACAACAAGCCTATAGTCAACATCAAACTCAATGGAGAGAAACTTAAATCAATCCCACTGAAATCAGGGACAAGACAAGGCTGCCCACTCTCTCCCTACCTCTTCAACATAGTACTTGAAGTCCTAGCCAGAGCAATAAGACAACTAAAGGAGATCAAGGGGATACAGATCGGAAAGGAAGAGGTCAAAGTGTCACTATTCGCAGATGATATGATAGTATATATGAGCGACCCCAAGAATTCAACCAGAGAACTCCTCCAGTTGATAAACACCTTCAGCAAAGCGGCAGGATACAAAATCAACTCAAAAAAATCAGAAGCCCTCCTGTATACCAAAGACAAAATGGCTGAGAAAGAAATTAGGGAAACAACACCCTTCACAATAGCCACTAACCACATAAAGTACCTTGGGGTGACACTAACCAAGCAAGTGAAAGACCTGTTTGAGAAAAACTTCAAGTCTCTGAAGAAAGAAATTGAAGAAGATCTCAGAAGATGGAAAGATCTCCCGTGCTCATGGATTGGTAGGATTAACATTGTGAAAATGGCCATCCTGTCAAAAGCAATCTACAGATTCAATGAAATTCCCATCAAAATACCAACTCAATTCTTTACAGACGTTGAAAAAAAGATTCTCAGCTTCATATGGAGAAACAAAAAACCCAGAATCTCCAAAACAATCCTGTACAACAACAGATCATCTGGAGGTATCTCCATCCCCGATCTCAAGTTGTACTACAGAGCAATAGTAATAAAAACTGCATGGTATTGGCATAAAAACAGAAAGGAGGATCAATGGAACCGCATAGAAGACCCAGAAATAAACCCACACACCTATGAATACTCGATTTTTGACAAAGAAGCCAAAACCATTCAATGGAAAAAAGACAGCATCTTCAACAAATGGTGCTGGTCCAACTGGATGTCCACATGCAGAAAAATGAAAATAGATCTATATTTATCACCCTGCACAAAACTAAAGTCCAAGTGGATCAAAGACCTCAACATAAAACCAGATACTCTAAATCAGTTAGAAGAAAAAGTGGGGAACAGCCTAGAACTCATTGGCACAGGAGACAACTTCCTGAACAGAACACCAACAGCACAGGCTCTAAGAGCAACAATCAATAAATGGGACCTCATGAAACTGAAAAGCTTCTGTAAAGCAAAGGACACTGTCATCAAAACAAAACGCCTGCCTACAGATTGGGAAAGAATCTTCACTAACCCTTTATCTGACAGAGGACTAATATCGAGTATATACAAAGAACTAAAGAAGCTGAAAAGCAGCAAACAAAGTAATCCAATTAAAAAATGGGGAACAGAGCTAAACAGAGAATTTTTGACAGAGGAATATCGAATGGCAGAGAAACACTTAAAGAAATGCTCATCCTCATTAGCCATCAGGGAAATGCAAATCAAAACGACCCTGAGATATCACCTTACACCCATCAGAATGGCCAAAATGAAAAACTCAAGTGACAACACATGTTGGAGAGGTTGTGGAGAAAGGGGAACCCTCCTCCACTGCTGGTGGGAATGTAAACTGGTACAACCACTCTGGAAATCTATCTGGCGCTTTCTCAGACAACTAGGAATAGTGCTTCCTCAAGACCCAGCTATACCACTGCTAGGTATATACCCAAAGTTTGCTCAAGTACACAAAAGAGATATTTGCTCAACCATGTTTATAGCAGCTTTATTTGTAATAGCCAGAACCTGGAAACAACCCAGATGTCCATCAACGGAGGAATGGGTACAGAAATTGTGGTATTTTTACACAATGGAATACTACTCAGCAATCAAAAAGGAGGAAATCATGAAATTTGCAGGCAAATGGTGGGACCTAGAAAAGATCATCCTGAGTGAAATATCCCAGAAGGAGAAAGACAAACACGGTATATACTCACTTATATAGACCTATAAGATATGAGAAACATAATGAAATCTATAAACCTAAAAAAGATAATCAAGAGAGCGGACATAGGGTAAGATTATCAATCCTCGTTTTGAAAGACAGATGGGATGTGCATTGAACGTATGACAGGAGTCTACTGAGCGCATTTGAAAGACTCTAACTATCGGTGTTTTCAAAGCAAAGACTCATGACCAAACCTTTGGCAGAGTACAGGGAATCATAAGAAAGAAGTGGAGTTAGTCTGATGGGGAAAGGATAGGAGCTCCACAAAGGACCAAATATATCTGGGCACAGGGTCTTTTCTGAGACTGACATTCAACCAAGGACCATGTATGGATATAACCTAGAACCTCTGTTCAAATGTAGCCTGTGGTAGCTCAGTAACCAATTGGTTTCCCATAGTGAGGGGAACAAGGACTATTTCTAACAGGAACTCAATGGCTGGCTCTTTGGCCTCCCCACCCCCCAAGGGAGGAGCAGTCTTGTTAGGCCACAGAGGAGGGCTTTGCAGCCAGTCCTGAAGATACCTGATAAAACAGGATCAGATGAATGGGGAGGAGGTCCCCCCTATCAGTGGACTTGGCAAGGGGCACGGTGGAGATGAGGGAGGGAGGGAGGGACTGGGAGGGAATGAGGGATCGGGACATGGCTGGGATACAGAGTTAATAAAATGTAACTGATAAGAAAAAAAATAAAATTCAAAAAAAAGTCTCCAAAAAAAAAAAAAAAAAAAAAAAAAAAACAAAAAAAAAAACCAATGAACAAAAAAAAAAAAAAAAAAAAAGTGTACTTTGAGGAGCTATTTAAAGATATCCGTGGAGGAACCTCAGCAGCAGAAGCTGGAGCCTCTGGGCAGCCACTCCCAAGGCGTTACCTGTCTGGCCTATGATTAAGGGATCCAATTCAGCAAGAGATTGCTGTTAAGAATCCACTGGTCAGAGAGGCTGGAATTCTCAGTCTTGTACAAGGAGTACATGCTGCGGATGACAACATCTACCAACAGAAGATCAAGGACCTCCACAAAAAGTAGTCGTACATTAGTAAGCCCAGGGCCCAAGGCAACTGCTTCCATAGAACATTTGGCTTCTCCTACTTGGAGGCACGGCTAGATGACAGCCAGGAATCACACTGGTTCAAGGCTGTGTCTGCCAAGATGAAAAGAGGAGTTGGTGTCCCAGAGCTTCAATAAGTTCACAATCAAGGACTTCCACAACACATTCATGGACTTGATCAAGCAGATGGAGAAGCAGACCTCAGTAGACACCTCAGACTGCATCATGGTCTACCTACAACCACTAACCTCAGGCTACCTGCAGCAGGAAAGCAAATTCTTCGAGAACTAGAGGGTTGCCCAACTGTTAAGCACTTTTGCCTACAAGAGGTAGAACCCATGTGCATATCATTGCACTGGCCCCGGGCACTCAGTGTGTCCATCCAATTCTAGGACCAAGACCGCCGTGAGGGGGGCACCAACAACTCACAAGTTTTCTCTGAGACCTCAGTGCCCAAGGTCTACCTTCTCTATCAACCTGGACCCTATGATATCCTCTACAAAAAGGACCAACTGGCCTGCTGTGCCATGATGGCCTTCCCCTACCAGGCACTAGACATATACAAAGGGTTATCTTTATTTTTTTTGTGTGTGTGGTTATAAATGGTCATATTTTACTCTTTCCTTTTCCTGTCACACAACATTCCATGTTTTATTGAAGGGGATGCTGGTGGTGACAAAAAGAAAAAAAAAGCATCCTTTGCTTTGCCAGAACCAAAACTTTATGGTGCAGGATATGATATGAGTGGCCAGAGACATTTTTGTCCATTGTTTGAAACTGAGCATATTTAAGGATGTTCTCCCTAACTGACTATGTGAAGGAATGGGTCGATCCCTTGATAAAAGTCTCATGCTTTTGTTGTTGTTATTGTCGTTGTTGTTGTTCGACCGGTATTGCATAGAAACAACTCTTATTCTCCCCGTCCCTGATCCCTGATGCAGGTAATAAATCTTTCTGATCTTTTCCATTTTGGCTGTCCATGTTTGGGCTTTGCACTCATAAAAATCTGAACCCATTTTGTTTAGTTACAAAAGGTAGAAAAAAGGCAATGTTCCTGCAGACAGTGGGACTTGAATGACATAATGATAAACTCTCTGTGTGTGCTGATTATTGCCGTATTTGTCCTTCTAGAATACTCTGAAAGCCTCTTATATAAAACTATCAATAGACAGAACAAAAAAAGTTCCAATGCTTTTATAAGCTTCCCATATAAAAGACATAGGTACTGTGGCTTATCAATCCAACTCCTTTCTACATATTTGCAGGTTCCTCTAAACCTAATATCCATGAAAATAACACAGACACATCCTCATCTAGTCTGAAAACTCACTTCATCTATCTCTTCTACCCCAGAGAAGTAGATGATTCTATCAGGCCAGGCCAGGCCAAACCTGAGAGTTAAGCCTCCGATACCCTAAAGACAAAGCTTATTTGCTGCCTCTTAATGTACAGAGAGAGAGAGAGAGAGAGAGAGAGAGAGAGAGAGAGAGAGATGGCTAAAATTCTCCCACTACTGTTTGTAGGGCCACAATAGATCTTTCATTTCTATCTGAAGGAAGTAAACAGAGCTCTAATTTTTCAACAGGTGGATCCTAGTAAGTTCAACCAGAAAATGAATCCATCTTGGTGTATGCATAGTATAGAATCCAGTACCTTTCACATTCCAGGAAAGTCTTTTAACACTGAGCTACACCTTAGGAAAAATATGCTTTCTTAGAACAAATATCTGCTTGATATCTGTGGAAGGCTTTTTAAAACTTCAACTCAATATGAAATAAGGCATTTTGGCATGTGTGGAAGAGAGAAGAAAAGGGGTCCCAAAATTTATAATAACTAACCAATTCCCACATAAAACCAATTTCCTTCATGAGAATAATTTTTATCCTCATGCTTCTAGAAGGCTTTCACTATTACTTAGAATTGCTGAAGTGAAGTATTGTGTCTCAATATGAGTTTTATTGGAGATATGCGATATTCAAACTACACCATGTGTGCTGGATAGTTTTTACATCAACTTGACACAATATAGAGTCATTTAGAAAGGGGGAACTTCAACCAAGAAAATGCTCCAACCACAATGACCCATAAGCTATTTCTTTCATTAATTATTGATGTAGATGGGCCCACTTATCAGGGTCAAATCATCTCATATGTGGTAGTCTAACCAGAATATTATAGTTTATGATGTCTGTGATTACAAACACCAACGAACAATTGAATAATTAAGATGAACTTTATTCTGAGAGCAAGGATTTTGGAAGGTCAGAGGAGTTACTACCTGAAAATTGATATTGTCAGGCCACCATCAGTTATCATACATTATAAAGAATCAGAACAAAGATGGAGAATCATACTAAAATTCATTCTTGTTCCTTTGATCAGGTAGTTAGTTATCTCTCTGAGATTCATGCTATTGTTTTATTTTTTTTCTATTCTTCATATCTCCTGAACTTTTCCCTTATTGTCATCTCTTTCTCTGTAGAGGAAGCTCACAGATTCCCAAGGTCACTGTTAATTTTCAAAAGTGCAGTCTAGGCCAAAGATCAACTAGGAATAATTAAACTGCTATCAGTATGTACATACCAATTGCTTTTATCCTATGAAGTAGAAATGTCCTTTAAAATGTAAACAAAAATGTTCCACTCTGCCTTTTCTGTTTCCTATCAATAAAAATCACCTATCTAATATTCCAAAAGCAAAAGCAAGAATGCTATTAGTTTTTAAAGTTTATTTTTAAATTTATTATAATTTATGCACTCTGTATCCCAGCTGTAGCCCCATACCTCATCCCCTCCCACTCTCTCCTTCCCTCCCTCTTCCCCTACCATGACCCTCCACAGGTCCATGGATAGGGGAGATCCTTGTCCCCTTCCCACTGACCCTAACCTATCAGTTCTCATCAGGACTGGCTGCATTGTCTTCCTCTGTCACCTGATACAGCTGCCTTTCTGAAAGAGAATTGAAGGCAAATATTCAAAATATGCTCAAGTATACCACAAGGATATTTGCTCAAGAATGTTTGTAGCAGCTCTATTCCTAATAGCCAGAATCTGGAAACAAGCCAAATGTCTCTAAACGGAAGAATGGATACAGAAAATGTGACACATTTACACAATGAAATACTACTGAACAATTAAAAACAAGGAAATCATCTTATCCAGGGTCCTCCTTCTTGCTTAGCTTCTTTAGATGATCAAACCTCACTCATAAAGGAAAAGGGGACAGACATCAGAAGAGGGAGAGGTCAGGGAACAGGACAAGAGCCTACCACAGAGGGCCTCTGAAAGACTCTACCTAGCAGGGTATCAAAACAGATGATGAGACTCATAGCCAAACTTTGGGCAGAGTGCAGGGAAACTTATGAAAGAAGGGGGAGACAGTGGGACCCGGAAGTAACAGGAGCTCCACAAGGAGAACAACCAAAAATTTTGGACCCTGGTGTCTTTTCTGAGACTGATACTCCAACCAAGGACCATGCATGGAGATAACCTAGAATCCCTGCACAGATGTAGCCCATGGCAGCTCAGTGTCCAAGTGAGTTCCCTAGTAATATGAACAGGGACTGTCTCTGACATGAACTCAGTGGCTGCCTCTTTGATCACCTCCCCCTGAGGTGGGAGCAACCTCACCAGGCCACAAAGGAAGACAATGCAGCCAGTCTTGATGAGACCTGATAGGCTAGGGTCAGAGGGAAGGGAAGGAGGACCTCCCCTATCAGTGGATTTGTGTAGTGGCATGGGAGGAGATGAGGGAAGGAGGGTGGGATTGGGAAGAGATGAGGGAGGGGGCTACAGCTGGGAAACAAAGTGAAAAAAGTGTAATAAACAAACAAATGAATTAATTAATTTAAAAAAAATGGGGAAAAAACAAGGAAATCATGAAATTTGCAGAAAAATTTTGAAAACTAGAAAAGATCATCCTGAGTGAGGTATCCCAGAAGCAGAAAGACACACATGGTATATACTCATTTATAAGTGGATATTAGACATAAAATATAGGATAAACACAGTAAAAATCTGTACACCTAAAGAAGTTAAGCTAGAAGGAGGACCTTGAGTAAAAATTCCATGAGTTTAGGGGTCTCAAGCAGTAAATAAATATGTAAACAAACAATTAAATTACCAAACTTGGTGGTTTGAATTAGAATGATCTCCATGGACTAAATAGATTGTTAAGAGTACTGACTGCCCTTTCAGAGGTCCTGGGTTCAGTTCCCAGCAACCAGATGGAGGCTCACAACCATTTGTAATGGAACCTGAATCCAGCTTCTGGATGCATGAAAACAGAGCATTCATATATGTTAAATAAATGAATAAATAAATAAATAAATAAATAAATAAATAAATAAATAAATTCTTTAAAAAAAGAATGGCTTCCATAAGCACATATATTTGAGTGTTTAGTCACCAGGAAGTGGAACTGTTTGTGAAGATAAGGAAGATTAAGAGGTATGGCCTTGTTGGAGGAAGTATGTTACTGGAGGTGGGCTTTGAGGCCCCTTCTCTCTCATTGCCTGTGGATTAGAATATACCTTTCAGCTGTTTATCCAGTACCACACCAATTCTGGCACCAAAATTGTTTCCTGCTCCCTGGCCATGCTCTCTGCCATGCTGGTAATGGAGTAAAACTCTGAAACTGTAAGCAACCCCAATTAAATTCTTTCTGTTATAACAGTTGCCTTGGGGGCAGAGGACCTCCCCAATCAGTGGACTAGGGGAGGGGCAGGGGAGAAGAAGAGGGAGGGAGGAAGGGCAGTACTGGGAGGGGACACTGGAGGAGGCTACTGCTAGACTAGAAAGTGCTTAAATGGTAATAAATAAAAAATAAATAAAATAAAATAAAATAAGTGCCTTGGTTATAGTGTCTTTTCACAGCAATAGGGCAGTGGCTAGGAAACCAAATAACAACAAAACATTTTCTGAGGACAAAATTGCTATAGTTCATTTCCGCCATTATATAAATATCTCCTTTTCCAGGAATACTTGTTTGTGATCTCTTATTCTGAGAAAAAAATAAAAATGAATTATTGCTAAATAAGGTCATTGTCTTAATTACTTTTCTAATACTGTGATGAAACATTATGGCCAAGGGAAAGTACTTAAGAAAGCATTTGATTTGGGGCTTAAGATTTAAGAGGGTTAGGGTCTATGACCATCATGGGGAGCATGGCAATATGCAGGCAGATATAGCACTGGAGCATAGCTGAAAACTTACATTTGAGACACTTACATGAAGCAGAGGGAGCTAACTAGAAATTCTGTAGGCTTTTGAAACCTCAAAGCTTACTCTCAGTAACATACATCCTCAAACTAGGCTAAACCTTTTAGTCCTTCTCAAACAGTTCTATTAAATGGACATCATGTATTCAAATATACAAACCTACGGGGGCCTTTCTCACTCAAACCACCATAGTAGTTTTATAAAACAGTATTAATGCCTTGTGTGACACTAGAAATTTGGGCCTATTATGAACTAAATATGTATTTGTCTTTCCTGTATGAAAGGATATGCAATTCCTTTATAATACTACCACTTTTCAAATACTGTAAAACTTCCTATATTCTTACATCCCAAACTAAAGCCAAATTGAAGAGCTAGAAGTTGGACAGATGCCTGATTAGCACACAGATAAAGAGCGGAGCTAAATCTATGTAAGAAAGACAATAAATTAATAAAAATAATAAACTTCCAAGATGGAAAACTTCTTGATACAAAAGTTAGCTTCTACTCCATGGCTGATTCTGTTTGCTATGCCTGATATTTCTCCTGCCAGTACCTGTTGCACTCAAAATATTTTCCTGCCTTTTACTTCTTTAATTGGCAGAAACAAACCAACAAACCCAATCAAGATTCCCAGATGGTGACAAAATCTACAATGACACTCAAATATTTTAACCTTAACCAAATACTACAGGCCACTCTAGAATCTTGACAACAGTACCATTTCTTGAGAAGTACTAGGTTTCCCAAGTAAACCACACAGGCTTATTGTCACAATTTCCGCAGGTTTGCATTCGACCTAATTCAACTCCATGATATTCCAGAATCTCTATGTAATACAACAGTTTCCTTTAGTGCAAAACACATTTGTGAGGGGGGTAGAGACATGGTTTCTGTGTATAGCCTTGGCTGTCCTGGAGCCCACTCTCTAGACAGGCTGGCCTCAAACTCAGAGAGCCACCTGCCTCTGCCTCTCAAGTGCTGAGATTAAGAGTGAGCACCACTGCACTCCTCAAAACACATTTTCTTACCTCAAAAAGAGTAAGAGTTAATTTACTCTGGGTCATATATGAATGACTATGACCAGTGACTATAGATCCAGGTTGTCCCAAATAACCTGTGCCAACATGGAAATGGTTGCTTAAACCATTACAGTTACTGAACAAAAGATAGCCAGATATAAAGACATTTACCAAATACATCAGAGGGAGCATTGTATAGGCAATTTGCCTCAAAACCAGAAAAATGCTGTTATGGGTTTCAGGTGTGTTTTTTTGTCTTTTTTGTTTATTGTTATTTTTTCATTTTGTTTTGTTTTTTTAAGATTTATTTTATTTACTTATTTTATGCACAGTGTTCTGCCTGCATGCCATCAGAGGGCACTAGATTTCATTATGGATGGTTATGAGCCACTATGTGGTTGTTGGGAATTGAACTTAGAAACTCTGGAAGAGCAGCCAGTGCTTTTAATCTCTGAGCCATCTCTCCAGCCCCTCCTGTTTTCAGATTTATTTATGTATTTATTATTTACACAGCATTCTGCTTGCATGTATGCCTGCACACCAGAAGAGGGCACCCCAGATCTCATTATACATGGTTGTGAGCCACCATGTGTTTTCTGGGAATTGAACTCAAGATTTTTGGAAAAACAGCCAGTGTTTTTAACTTATGAGCCATTGTTCCACCCCTGGTTTTCAGGTGTTATGTAATCACATTCCTATATTATGGATTGGTGGAAGCTAATGGTCTGTCAAATAAATGTATTCCAGTGGTTTTACTGGGTCATTGAAATAAACTGAATCAGATACAAAAGTTAGCATTAAATAGCTATTAAGGGCACTAAAGACTGATTAAGAAGATTTTGGCTTTGAGTCTAAAACATGTCAATTCTCCCCAATTGAGTCAGCCAATCAGTGTTTTATACTCTTCAATATATATATATATATTGAATATATATATATATATTTTTTTTTTTAAAGAACTTTAGTTTAAAGCTACTATGAGTTCACTTCTGTCTAAAACCTGTTAAGGGTGTCTTTATTGAAAAAACAGAATCTTTACAATAGTAATCAACCTAAATTCCTACTTTGTTAGAGTAGACCTTAGTCCGATGAATTACATTCTCATCAGAAGGAGAAATATGGACATATGGAGAATGCAATGTGAAGACAGAAGCAAAAAATGAAGTGAAATTAAGGCTCAATATGGAGTTCACATTATCAGTGTGCTTGTCTGGCATGCCCAGGGGCCTTTATTCTATCCTCAGTACTTCCAAAATGATGACATAATTGAGGGGATGATGCATCATTAAGCTAAGAAACGACAAGGACAGGCAGCACAATAAACACTAGAAGCTAAAAGAAGTAAAAACAAAACAAAACAAACAAACAAACAAAAAACAGATGTCGTAGAACTTTCAGAAAGAAAAATTCTCACCTTCATATGGAACAACAAGAAACCCAGAATTGCTAAAACAATTCTCTACAGTAAAAGTTCTTCAGGAGGTATGTCCATCCCTGATCTCAAGCTGTACTATAGAGCAACAATACTAAAAACTACATGGTACTAGCATAGAAACAGACTGGTGGATCAATGGAATCGAATAGAAGACCCTGACATAAATCCACACACTTATGGACACCTGATTTTTGACAAAGATGCCAAAACCATACAATGGAGAAAAGATAGCATCTTCAACAAATGGTGCTGGTCTAACTGGAAGTCTACATGTAGAAAAATGCAAATAGATCCATTCTTATCACCCTGCACAAAACTAAAGTCCAAGTGGATCAAAGACCTCAACATAAAACCAGACACATTAAATCAGCTAGAAAAAAAAACTGGGGAATACCCTAGAACTCATTGGTACAGGAGAAAACTTCCTGAACAGAACACCAACAGCACAGACTCTAAGAGCAACAATCAATAAATGGGACCTCATGAAACTGAAAAGCTTTTGTAAAGCAAAGGACACCGTCATCAAAACAAAGCGACTGCCTACAGATTGGAAAAGAATCTTCACCAACCCTTTATCTGACAGAGGACTCATATGCAGTATATATAAAGAACTAAAGAAGCTGAAAAGCAGCAAACCAAGTAATCCACTTTAAAAATGGGAAACAGAGCTAAACAGAGAATTCTCAATAGAGGAATATCGAATGGCAGAGAAGCACTTAAAGAAATGCTCAACCTCATTAGCCATTAGGGAAATGCAAATCAAAACGACCCTAAGATTTCACCTTACACCCATCAGAATGGATAAAATCAAAAACTCAAGGGACAACACATGCTGGAGAGGTTGTGGAGAAAGGGGAACCCTCCTCCACTGCTGGTGGGAATGTAAACTTGTACAACCACACTGGAAAGCAATCTGGCGCATTCTCAGACAACTAGGAATAGCGCTTCCTCAAGATCCAGCTATACCACTCCTAGGCATATATCCAAAGTTTCTCAAGTACACAATAAGGACATTTGTTCAACCATGTTTGTAGCAGCCTTATTTGTAACAGCCAGAAGCTGGAAACAGCCCAGATGCCCCTCAGTGGAGGAATGGATGCACAAATTGTGGTATATCTACACAATGGAACATTACTCAGCAATAAAAAACAAGGAAATCATGAAATTTGCAGGTAAATGGTGGGATCTGGAAAAGATCATCCTGAGTGAGCTATCCCAGAAGCAAAAAGATGCACACGGTATATACTCACTCATATAGACATAAAATATAGGATAAACCTACTAAAATCTGTACACCTAAAGAAACTAATCAAGAGGGATGACTGTTGCTAAAATGCTCAATTCCTATCCAGAAAGGCAAAGAGGCTGGACATCAGAAGAAGGAGAAAAGAGGGAACAAGTCAGGAGCCTGACACAGAGGACCTCTGAATAGCTCTGCCCTGCAGACTATCAATGTAGATGCTGAGTCTTATGGGCAACCTTTGGGCAGAGTGCAGGGAATCTTAGGAAAGAAGTGGGAAACAGTAAGATCTGGAGAGGACAGGAACTACACAAGAAGAGCAACAGAACCAGAAAATCTGAGCACAGGGGTCTTTCCTGAGACTGATACTCCAAACCAGGACTATGCATGGAGATAGCCTAAGACCCCTGCACAGATGTAGCCCATGGCAGTTCAGTATCCAAGTGGGTTCCATTGTAATAGGAACAGGGACTGTCTCTGACATGAACTGACTGGCCTGTTCTTTAATTACCTTCCCCTGAGGGGGAAGCAGCATTACCAGGCCACAGAAGAAGACAAGGCAGCCACTCCTGATGAGACCTAATTGACTAGGATCAAAAGGAAGGAAAAGAAGTCCTCCCCTATCAGTGGACTTGGGGAGGGGCATGCATGCAGATGGTGGAGGAAGGGAGGGATTGGAACGGGAGGAGGGAGGGAGGCACAAGGGGATACAAAGTGAATAAAGTGTGATTAATAAAGAAAAAAACAATTTCAATGCAAGGGGGAAAAAAGAAATTATGGCTCTGGTGACACCTTGAATGCAGAATTTAAAACAACGAAATGGTAACAATTTTCTATATTTTAATTCACCTATTATGTTAGTTAACTTCTTATATTGCTGTGACAAAGTACCTGACCCCCGAAAAAAAGTTAGGAAAGGAGGAACTTATTTTACCTCACAGTTTGAGAGTGTTATCCAGCAGGGTGACTGACTCATGGCAGCAGAAATGTGCAGTGCCTTGGTCGCATTGTGTGGTGCTCAGCTCCATTACTCTTTTTTATGCAGTTGGAAGTCACAGCCCATAGAGATGATACCTGTGTACATACAGGGTGGCTTTTCCCACCCCAATTAACCTAATCTAGATAGTCCTCCATTCATAGGCCCAGAATCTAACTTTTTGCAAATAATTTCTCTATATATGCCTGGAGACTATTATATTTAAGAAATCACTCCTAGATATGTCCAGATGCTAATCTCCTAGGTTATTCTAGATTCTGTCAAGTTGAAAATCAATATTAAGCATCACAATTCTACTCTATCAAGTTGATGCCCAATCACTTCAATTTTTTAGAGCTAGCCTTCTACTCTTTGCTCTCATGAGCTCTGAATCATGGTATAATTAAAAATGCATTTTAGTCTAACATCAAAAAGTGCATTTGGGAGGCGGGGCAAGATGGCGGCGCCGGGAGGACTCTCATTCTGAGGAGCAGCACAGCAGGATTGGCACAGTGACCAGCAATCAGAACTCGCGGCCATATAACACAAGTGATTGTGTTTCACAGGTGAGAGGATACCCCACGGTGGGGGATTCAATCAGCTGTAACTCACCTTGCTAAACCGCGGAAGAGATCCCGGTTCCAACAGGGGCTTGGTTGCCAGCCCAGAGCTACACGCCAGCGCGATCTGGTCACGGTCCCAGACTGAACTGTGGGCCCACAACACCATAGACTGGATTTCCCAGCCGAGAGATAACCCCACGGAGCAGGAAACAATTGGGACCGACCTCAGGTTACCCAGACATTTCCTGGAAAAGACTCGGGTTCCGCGGGTGCCCAAAGAGCCAGCCCAGACCCAGAGCCGGGACACAGGCGCCTGCACGGAGCCTTGCCTGCGCGCCTGATTTGCCGCCTCAGATAGAAGAGTGGGCACCAGGGGACCAGGGCACCAGACTGCATGTCTCTGGCAGGAGGAAACCCCCAGCGGAGGGGGTCAGCAGCTCTAACACTTAGGACACCCAGCACCAAAACACTTCCTGGACTCACACAGACTCTAGTGCAGGCAGGAGCACTGTGCTCTGCCACCATTATTGAGTTCCCCTAGGGCACTGGGACACACAGCTGCATTCTCAGATCTACAAAAGCCAGAGAGCCATTACAGCAGCCCTCAGATACTGTGCCAAGGATCAACCAGTTATCCCTAGCTAGACTGTCAAAACTGTGGGAATCCCTGGTCCTTCAGGAGGGCTGCACCCACAGCGTCTGGACCAGAGCAGTGCCTGCAGCAGCCATCCCAGACAGAGACACACAGCTTCTGGTCCAGAGTGAAGCACTCAGCCTCCAGACCAGAGCAGTGCCCCCAGGCGCCAACTCAACCTAGGTGCACATTCTCCAGGTCCAGAGCACAGCACTCAGCCTCTGGCCCAGAGACTTGCCAAGTGAACCTCCCACTTTCCCGGACAGAACTGTGTGCCCCAGGATAACAGACTGAGTTTCCCTGTTGGGAGAAAACCCCACAGCTAGGGAATCAGCAGGTTCTTCAAGAGGACTGTACATGAAAATTTAGTGAGCAGCAGCACACTAAATTTATAACAAGAAACCCAGCAGTGGGGCAGCTGTCTTGAGAAATTCTATGGGTAAGAGGAGATCCCCCCTGCCTAACATAGACCACAGCTACTACTCAGGGCTATAAACCTGAGGTGAGCAGTGGTAACTCCTGAGAAACACTGGCCATACAGTGACCATAACCAAAAAGCAGAGAAGGACTCCTTCAGGAAAAATCATCTTCCGGCCAAGGGGATACTCCCTACCTCAGGACTCCAGGAAGCAAAGAAACTAACAGCCAACACCTAAATCAGCCCAATGGGTAGAGGTCAGCGTAAAGGCTCAACCAACAAAAGACAGAGCAATATGGCATCTCCAGAACCCAGCCATCCAGGGGCGAACAGCCCTGAACAATGCAGCATAATAGAAAATCAAGAAGATGACCTTACATCTATGTTGATGAAGAGAATAATAGAGGAAACAAATAAAATACGTAAAGAATTAGAGGAAGAAAAAACCAAACAGATCATGGCTATCCGTAAAGAAATGGAGGAAGATAAAGACAAGCAGATTAGGGCCATCCGTGAAGAAATACGGGAAGATGCAGCCAAACAGCTTGTGGCCTTCAGAGAAGAAATAATTAAATCACTGAAAGAAATAAAAGAGACAGAGATGAAGGAACTAAAAGAAAAAGAGGAAAATACAAGCAGACAGATGAAGGAAGTAAACAAAACAACTCAAGACCTGAAGATAGAACTAGAAAAATTAAAGAAAACACAAATGGAGGAAATAATGGAGAGGAAGAATTTAGGGAAGAAAACAGGAACTACAGAGGTAAGCATAACCAACAGAATACAAGAAATGGAAGAAAGAATCTCAGGTGTAGAAGATACAATGGAAGAAATCGATGTATCTATCAAAGAAAATGTTGAATCCAAAAAATTCCTGACACAGACCGTCCAAGAAATCCAAGACAATATGAAGAGACAAAATCTAAGAATAATAGGAATAGAGGAAAAAGAAGACTCCCTTCTCCAAGGCCCAGAATATATTTTCAACAAAATCATTGAAGAAAATTTCCCCAAGTTAAAGGAGAAGCCAATAAGAATACATGAGGCCTACAGAACACCCAACAAATTTAACCAGAAAAGAAAATCCTCCAGGCACATAATAATCAAAACAGTAAGTATACAGAACAAAGAAAAAATACTAAAAGCTGCAAGGGAAACAGGCCAAATAACATATAACGGCAAACCCATTAGAATCACACCTGACTTTTCAACAGAAACAATGAAAGCCAGAAGGGCCTGGACAGATATCATGCAGACCCTAAGAGAATACAGATGTCAACCCAGGCTACTATACCCTGCAAAACTCTCAGTCCTCATAGACAGAGAAAACAAGATATTCAATGACAAAAACAAATTTCAACAATACATACAAACAAATCAAGCATTACAGAAGACACTGGAAGGGAAAATACAACCCCAAAAAATTAGCTTCTGTCAAGAAAACACAGGAAATAATTAACCTTACTACAGCAAAACAAAAAGCAACCAAGCACACAACCATATGAACACAGCCAACATCAAAATCAAAGGATCTAACACCCACTGGTCATTAATCTCTCTCAACATCAATGGACTCAACTCTCCAGTAAAAAGACACAGATTAACAGAATGGATACGTGAACAAAACCCAGCAATCTGTTGCATATAAGAAACACACCTAAGACACAAAGATAGACATTACCTGAGGGTAAAAGGTTGGAAGACGACTTTCCAAGCAAATGGACCTAAGAAACAAGCAGGAGTAGCCATTCTAATATCTGATAAAATAGACTTTCAACCAAAATTAATAAAAAGAGATGGGGAAGGACACTTCATACTCATCAAGGGAAAATTCCACCAGGAAGACATCACAATCCTGACCATCTAGGCCCCAAATACAAGAGCACCCACATTTGTAAAAGAAATATTGATAAAATTTAAACCACATATAGATCCCCACACATTAATAGTGGGAGACATCAACACCCCACTCTCAACAAAGGACAGGTCAACAAAACAGAAATTAAACAAAGAAACAATAACTCTGACAGAGGTCATGAATCAAATGGACCTCACAGACATTTACAGAACTTTACACCCAAACACAAAAGAATTTACCTTCTTCTCAGCACCTCATGGAACCTTCTCCAAAATAGACCATATAGTTGGTCACAAAGCAAGCCTCAACAGATACAAGAAGATTGAAATAATCCCTTGTATCCTGTCTGATCACCATAAAATAAAGCTGGACTTCAACAACAACAGAAATACCAAAAAGCCTACACACACATGGAAACAACTTGTTACTAAATGACAGCTGGGTCAGGGAAGAAATAAATAAAGAAATTAAAGCCTTTCTAGAACTCAATGAAAATGAAGACACAACATACCCAAACTTGTGGGACACAATGAAAGCAGTGCTAAGAGGAAAGTTCATAGCACTAAGTGCCTTCAAGAAGAAATTCGAGACAGCTCATTCAAGCAACTTAATGGCCCTCTTAAAAACCCTAGAAAAAGAAGAAGCAGACACACTAAGAAGGAGTAAATGGCTGGAAATAATCAAACTCAGGGCTGAAATCAATCAATTAGAAACAAATAAAACAATTCAAAGAATCAATGAAACCAAGAGCTGGTTCTTTGAGAAAATCAACAAGATCCACAAACCCTTAGCCAAGCTAACTAAAAGGCAAAGAGACATCACCCAAATCAACAAAATCAGAAATGAAAAGGGGGGCATAACTACAGACACTGAGGAAATCCAAACAATCATTAGGACTTACTTCCAAAGTCTATATGCCACTAAATTTGAAAATCTAAACGAAATGGACAATTTTCTTGATCGATTTGACTTACCAAAGCTGAATCAGGACCAGGTAAATCAATTAAATAGTTCTATATCCCCAAAAGAAATAGAAGCAGTCATCAAAAGTCTCCCATCGAAAGAAAGCCCAGGACCAGATGGCTTCAGCACAGAATTCTACCAGACCTTCAAAGAAGAGCTAACTCCAATTCTCTTCAAACTATTCCACAAAATAGAAACAGAAGGAACATTACCAAACTCATTCTATGAAGCCACAATCACCTTGGTACCTAAACCTCACAAAGACTCCACAAAGAAAGAGAATTTCAGGCCAATCTCCCTTATGAACATTGATGCAAAAATACTTAACAAAATACTTGCAAACAGAATTCAAGAACACATCAAAGATCTTATCCACTATGATCAAGTAGGCTTCATCCCAGGTATGCAGGGGTGGTTCAATATATGGAAATCCATCAATGTGATCCACCATATTAACAAACTGAAAGAAAAAAAAAAACACATGATAATCTCCCTAGATGCTGAAAAAGCATTTGACAAAATCCAACATCCATTCATGTTTAAAGTACTGGAGAGATCAGGGATACAAGGCACATATCTAAACATAGTAAAGGCGATATACAGCAAGCCTATAGCCAACATCAATCTGAACATAGAGAAACTTAAAACAATCCCACTGAAATCAAGGACAAGACAAGGCTGCCCACTCTCTCCATATCTCCTCAACATAGTGCTGGAAGTGCTTGCTAGAGCAATAAGACAGTTGAAGGAGATCAAGGGGATACAGATGGGAAAGGAAGAAGTCAAATTATCACTATTTGCAGATGATATGATAGTATATATGAGTGACCCCCAAAACTCTACCAGGGAACTCCTACAGCTGATAAACACATTCAGCAAACTGGCCGGATACAAAATTAACTCAAAAAAAAAAAAAAAACCAGTAGCACTCCTGTATACAAAAGACAAAAGGGCTGAGAAAGAAATTAGAGAAACAACACCCTCCACAATAGCCACAAATGACATAAAGTACCTTGGTGTAACCCTAACCAAGCAAGTCAAAGACTTGTATGAAAAAAATTTCAAGTCTCTGAAGAAAGAATTAGAGGGAGATATGAGAAGATGGAAAGACCTCCCAAGCTCATGGCTTGGCAGGATTAACATAGTAAAAATGGCCATTTTACCAAAAGCAATCTACAGATTTAATGCAATTCCCATCAAATTGCCAACACAATTCTTTACAGACCTGGAAAGAAAAATTCTCAACTTCGTATGGAATAACAAGCAACCGAGAATTGCTAAAACAATCCTCTACAATAAAAGATCTTCTGGAGGTATCTCCATCCCTGATCTCAAGCTGTACTATAGAGGAACAGTTATAAAAACTGCATGGTACTGGCATAGAAACAGAATGGTGGATCAATGGAATTGAACAGAAGACCCAGAAATAAACCCACACACATAAAGACACCTAATTTTTGACAAAGATGCCAAAACCATACAATGGAAAGAAGATAGCATCTTCAACAAATGGTGCTGGTCCAACTGGATGTCTACATGTAGAAAAATGAAAATAGATCCATACTTATCACCCTGCACAAAACTGAAGTCCAAGTGGATCAAAG
>NW_026589447.1:5409912-5529168 GCF_907164565.1 Psammomys obesus
AACCTTCTCCAAAATAGACCATATAGTTGGTCACAAAGCAAGCCTCATCAGATACAAGAAGATTGAAATAATCCCTTGTATCCTGTCTGATCACCATGGAATAAAGCTGGACTTCAACAATAACAGAAATAGCAAAAAGCCTACACACACATGGAAACTGAACAACTTGTTACTAAATGACAGCTGGGTCAGGGAAGAAATAAAGAAAGAAAGTAAAGTCTTCCTAGAATTCAATGAAAATGAAGATACAACATACCCAAACTTGTGGGACACAATGAAAGCAGTGCTAAGAGGAAAGTTCATAGCACTAAGTGCCTTCAAGAAGAAAATTGAGACAGCTCATTCAAGCACTTAAAAACTCTAGAAAAAGAAGAAGCAGGAAGGAGTAGACGGCTGGAAATAATCAAACTCAGGGCTAAAATCAATCAATTAGAAACAAATAAAACAATTCAAAGAATCAATGAAACCAAGAGCTGGTTCTTTGAGAAAATCAACAAGATCGACAAACCCTTAGCCAAGCTAACTAAAAGGCAAAGAGACATCACCCAAATCAACAAAATCAGAAATGAAAAGGGGGGCATAACTACCGACACTGAGGAAATCCAAATCATTAGGACTTACTTCAAAAGTCTATATGCCACAAAATTTGAAAATCTAAATGAAATGGACAATTTTCTTGATCGAATTGACTTACCATAGCTGAACCAGGACCAGGTAAATCAAATAAAGAGTCCTATATTTTCCAAAGAAATAGAAGCGGTCATCAAAAGTCTCCCATCCAAAAAAAGCCCAGGACCAGATGGCTTCAACGCAGAATTTTACCAGACTTTCAAAGAAGAGCTAACTCCAATTCTCTTCAAACTATTCCACAAAATAGAAACAGAAGGAACATTACCAAACTCATTCTATAAAGCCACAATCACCTTGGTACCTAAACCTCACAAAGACTCAACAAAGAAAGAGAATTTCAGGCCAATCTCCCTTATGAACATTGATGCAAAAATACTTAACAAAATACTTGCAAACCGGATCCAAGAACACATCAAAGATATTATCCACTATGACCAAGTAGGCTTCATCCCAGGTATGCAGGGGTGGTTCAATATACGGAAATCCATCAATGTGATCCACCATATTAACAAACTGAAAGAAAAAAAAAACACATGATAATCTCCCTGGATGCTGAAAAAGCATTTGACAAAATCCAACATCCATTCATGTTTAAAGTACTGGAGAGATCAGGGATACAAGGCACATATCTAAACATAGTAAAGGTGATTTACAGCAAGCCAATAGCCAACACCAAACTAAACGGAGAGAAACTTAAAGCAATCCCACTGAAATCAGGGACAAGACAAGGCTGCCCACTCTCTCCATATCTCTTCAACATAGTACTGGAAGTCCTTGCTAGAGCAATAAGACAGTTGAAGGAGATCAAGGGGATACAGATGGGAAAGGAAGAAGTCAAATTATCACTATTTGCAGATGATATGATAGTATATATGAGTGACCCCCAAAACTCTACCAGAGAACTCCTACAGCTGATAAACACCTTCAGCAAAGTGGCCAGATACAAAATTAACTCAAAAAAATCAGTAGCCCTCCTGTATACAAAAGACAAAAGGGCTAAGAAAGAAATTAGAGAAACAACACCATTCACAATAGCCACAAATGACATGAAGTACCTTGGTGTAACCCTAACCAAGGAAGTCAAAGACTTGTATGAAAAAAATTTCAAGTCTCTGAAGAAAGAATTAGAGGAAGATATGAGAAGATGGAAAGATCTCCCATGCTCATGGCTTGGCAGGATTAACATAGTAAAAATGGCCATCTTACCAAAAGCAATCTACAGATTTAATGCAATTCCCATCAAATTGCCAACACAATTCTTTACAGACCTGGAAAGAAAAATGCTCAACTTCGTATGGAATAACAAGAAACCCAGAATTGCTAAAACAATCCTCTACAATAAAAGATCTTCTGGAGGTATCTCCATCCCTGATCTCAAGCTGTACTATAGCAAAAGTTATAAAAACTGCATGGTACTGGCATAGAAACAGAATGGTGGATCAATGGAATCGAACAGAAGACCCAGAAATAAACCCACACACTTACGGACACCTGATTTTTGACAAAGATGCCAAAACCATACAATGGAGAAAAGATAGCATCTTCAACAAATGGTGCTGGTCCAACTGGATGTCTATATGTAGAAAAATGAAAATAGATCCATACTTAGTACCCTGCACAAAACTGAAGTCCAAGTGGATCAAAGACCTCAACATAAAACCAGACACATTAAATCGGCTAGAAAAAAAAGTGGGGAATACCCTAGAACTCATTGGTACAGGAGAAAACTTCCTGAACAGAACACCAACAGCACAGGCTCTAAGAGCAACAATCAATAAATGGGACCTCATGAAATTGAAAAGCTTCTGTAAAGCAAAGGACACTGTCATCAAAAAAAGCGACTGCCTACAGATTGGGAAAGAATCTTCACCAACCCTTTATTTGAAAGAGGACTCATATCCAGTATATATAAAGAACTAAAGAAGCTGAAAAGCAGCAAACCAAGTAATCCACTTAAAAAATGGGGAACAGAGCTAAACAGAGAATTCTCAATAGAGGAATATCTAATGGCAGAGAAGCACTTAAAGAAATGCTCAACCTCATTAGCCATTAGGGAAATCCAAATCAAAACAACCCTGATATTTCACCTTACACCCATCAGAATGGCCAAGATGAAAAACTCAAGGGACAACACATGCTGGAGAGGTTTTGGAGAAAGGGGAACCCTTCTCCATTGCTGGTGGGAATATAAACTTGTACAACCACTCTGGAAATCAATCTGGTGCTTTCTCAGACAACTAGGAATAGCGCTTCCTCAAGATCCAGCCATACCACTCCTAGGCATATACCCAAAAGAGGCGCAAGTACACAAAAAGGACATTTGCTCAACCATGTTTGTAGCAGCTTTATTTGTAATAGTCAGAAGCTGGAAACAACCCAGATGCCCCTCAACTGAAGAATGGATGCAGAAATTGTGGTACATCTATACAATAGAATATTACTCAGCAATGAAAAATAAGGAAATCATGAAATTTGCAGGTAAATGGTGGGACCTGGAAAGGATCATCCTGAGTGAGTTGTCCCAGAAGCAAAAAGACACGCATGGTATATACTCACTCATATAAACATACAATATAAAATAAACCCACTAAAATCTGTACATCTAAACAAACTAAGCAAAAGAGAGGACCCTAACTAAAATGTTCAATCCCCATCCTGAAAGGCAAAGAGGATGGACATCAGAAGAAAAAGAAAATAGGAAACAACCTAGGAACCTGCTACAGAGGGCCTCTGAAAGCTTCTGCAGTATAGACTGTCAAAGCAGATGCTGAGCCTGATGGCCAACTGATGGGCAGAGTGAAAGGAATTTTATGTAAGAAGTGGGAAGTAGTAAGAGCTGGAGGGGACGGGAACTCCACAAGGAGAGCAACAGAACAAGATAATTTGAACACAGGGAACTTCCCAGAAAATCATACTCCAACCAAGGACTATTCGTGGAGATGACCTGGAACCCCTGCACAGGTGTAGCCCATGGCAGTTCAGTGTCCAAGTGGGTTACATAGTAATGGGAAGAGGGACTGCCTCTGACATAATCTGATTGGCCTGCTCGTTGATCACTTCCCCCTGAGGGGGGAACAGCCTTATCAGGCCACAGTAGAGGACAATGCAACCACTTTTGATGAGAACTGATAGACTAAGATCAGAAAGAAGAGGAGAACCTCCCCTATCAGTGGACTTGGGGAGTGTCATGTATGCAGAAAGGGTAGGGAGGGTGGTATCCGGTGGGGAGGAGGGAGGGGCTTATGGGGGGATACAAAATGAATAAAGTGTAATTAATAAAAAATTTAAAAAAAAAGTGCCTTTAACAGTTCCAACACATTTTAGACATCCAAAGTTTTAAGTATCATCTAAGATTTGAGGCAATCTTTTAACTGTGAGCACTTAAAAAAAAAAAAACTGAGTACCTCCAAAATAAAATGGCATAGAAGATTCTTATTCCTAAAGAGAATAAAGGGGGCACAGTAAAGAATTAAATACCAAAGCAAGATCAAAACCAAGGAGGACAACTACCAAATCCCACATTTCATATCAGGTATCTGCAACTCGTGATAGAATCATCTGCTCTTGAAAGTCCTTGAGTAGCCCAGTCCCTCCAGCTCTGCTACAGGGAACTTACACTGCCTCATTGTAGAGTCAGTTATATTCCAGTGCCTACAGATCAATTTACCATGGTTGTGGAATCTTTAACATCTTGGGTTCTCCATTGAAAATTAGGCTTTATTTGCACAGCACCATACACTGGTCTCTTAGGGCCTTCTTTCAAGGAATGAGACACTGAAACTCATTGCCTGGACATCAGTGGCTCTCTGAAACCATGATGCAGGATTCTATACACCTCTCAGTCTTGCATATTTTATGCTTGCAGACCCCATCACTTGTAGACAATGCTACCAGCTTCTGCTGCCAAGTGGAAATCCGGGCAGAACTTCTTTGTGGAAACATTCTCTAAGCAATTGCTTTCAAGGAATAGAGAATCCCTTCATCATTTCCAGCTTAGATTCTCTGTTTTAAAATGCTTGGAAACTTTTATGTTCAGGGTACCTTTCTCATTGTTCTCATGAAGAGTAGACAGTTTCTTTTTAACAACTCGGGCTTTTTTTTTTTAAACAATTACCTTGGTTGCCATTTAAATCTTGCTCAAGCCCTTTTCCCTCAACAAACTAAAGTGTGCACTGTTTATTTTTTCTCTGATCCACATGTTCTTTTTCACTATGGATATGAATGAGAGGACTGAGAAGACACCATACTATTGAATGCTAGTCTGTCTTGAAATGTTCACTGCTGAACACAGGAGTCTATTTGTTTTCAATTCAACATCACTCAAATTCTCAGAATTTGTTCCAGCACGATGGCTCATTGGGTATGAATAACTGCTGCCAATCTGATGACTACAGTTCCATCCATTCCTTCCACATGTTAGAGAGAACTGACTCCCACAAGTTTGTGTTCTCCATTCACACCAATGCATAAATGTAAACAAAAAAAAGTGTAGTAGGGGCTGAAGAGACAGCTCAGCACTGGCTGCTCTCCCAGAGGAACAGGGTCTGATTCTTAGCACCCACTTGACAGCTCACAACTGTTTGTAACACCAGTTCCAGGAGAATCTGGCTATCTTCTGACCTCTCTGTGTCCTGCACATGTATGGTACAAAGATACACATGCAGACAAACCACTCATACACATAAACATTATTCCTAAAAAAAGTTTTAATAGGCAGAATGCAGTCAGATCCTCTGTCAGATATTACTTGGAAGGTCTCCAGCAGATTTCTGAGAAAGAATCTGTTTCCCTCTGACCACTCATTTCTTTCAGTAGTATGATCTTCCAAATTCCCTGGTCAACATCCTGTTAAGAAAAGCTTACAACATTCAAATAAATTTGTTTTTAGCCAAGTGTTCCAAACTATTTAACATTCCTCCTGAAAACCAGTTCAAAAGGTCCAAAGTATAAGAATATGTAAGAATTAAAACTGTAGAAAGAAATAAATGATGTAAATTTACACCACTTCAAAAGCTGGAACAGGCTTTATTTAATGCCAGAGAAGTGACATCTACAGATCTGGCTACACTGTGATCAGAGCATAATGATCTGAGTTCAGAAGAAAAACATGTTTTAAGCTGGGGATTTTATAGGTAAGGATAGAAGGATAGGGAAGGGGGTTTCCTTAGGGACAGAACACGGAAGTTAGCTGTTTTCCTCAGATAAGCTTAAACCCCCCCCCAAAAAAAAAAAAAAAGCAAAAACCCTGCATGGTATGTTGTCTTTTTAGGCAACCACTGGGTTTCTAGGATAGGTGGCAGCTGCTTTTCTTCGGCAATCTCTTGGAGCAGGAGCAGGGTCAGCTGTTTTTCTTCTGCAATCTCTGGGAGCAGGAACAGGGTCAGCTGCTTTTCTTATGCAATCCTCAAATAGCTGGCTTCCTGAAACTTTGAGCTCAGTTTAGAGCCTTGGATTTTTTTGTTTGTGTTGTTTGTTTTTGTTTTTGTTTTTTTTTTTTGTTTTGGGGGTGTTTGTCATTAAAGACCATTGATTGATATATAAAGGAAAGGATACATCATTTTCTGTTAAACTATTTGCTGCTGGTGGAATAGACATAGATCGAGGGACTGGACTGACACTAAGTATTGTTTTTACCTCGTCTTGTGTGATGGAGTGAGTGATAGCAGGAGGCTATCCAAGAGGAATTTCTGTAAAATGTTTAAAATACAAAGTATAAATATAATTATGAAGCATAAGGAGAAAGACGATAAGTAGGGAGAGAAGCCAAGATAGAAGAATCCATCTGGAGTATGATACTTCTTGGAATTTTTGTGCATGGTAGCTGAGCTTTTGGGCCTGGTCCTGAACCAGTTTTGAATAGTTGATTTAAAAGCAGCATTCTAACATACTAAATTCTGTACACCTAAAGAAGATAAACAAGAAAGAGGACCCGGGGAAAGATGATCAGTTTTCACTTAGAAAGACAAATGGGATGGACATTGGAAGTAGGAGAAAAAAAGTATCAGGACAGGAGCCTACCACAGAGGGCCCCTGAAAGATTCTACCTGACAGTGTATCAAAGCAGATGCTGAGACTCATAACCAAACCTTGGGCAGAGCGCAGGGAGTCATATGAAAGAAGGGGGAGTTAGTATGATCTGGAAAGGACTGGAGCTCCACAAGGAACAAATATATCTGGCCACAGGGGTCTTTTCTGAGACTGTTTCTCCAAACAAGGACCATGCATGGATATAACCTAGAGCCCTTTCTCAGATGTAGCCATGGCAGCTCAGTGTCCAAGTGGGTTCCCTAGTTAGGGGAAAGAGAACTGTCTCTGACATGAAATCAATGGCTGCCTCTTTGACCTCCCCCACCCCCAAGGGAGGAGCAGCCTTGGTAGGCCACAGAGGAGAACCTTGCAGTCAGTCCCAGTCCAGAAGAGACCTGATAAGTTGGGGTCAGATGGAGGAGGAGGAGGACCTCCACCATCAGTGGACTTAGAGAGGGGCAGGGAGCAGATGGGGGAGGAAAGGTAGGATTGGGAGGGAATGAGGGAGGGGGATACACCTGGGATACAAAGTAAATAAACTGTAACTAATATAAAAAATAAAAATTTAATTTAAAAAAGCAGCATTTTTCCAATGGGGAAGCTCAAATTCTTCCACTGTTGGCAGTCAAGAGATCTAGCCCTCTAAAGTTTTGGAGCAAGCACCACAGCAGCCAAAGAGCCAAGTTGATTATGAAGGGTGCTGAACTGTTCTAAAATTTGTTTAAGGTTTTTTGAGAGAAGATGAGACAGAGAAGCTGAGTGGTGTAAGAGATACTCCTAGTCCTGTCACCTACATTCCAAGTCCAGAGATGATGCCCAAAGTTGCCAGTAAAAGGTGATGTGATGGATAGCTAAGGGTGTATATATAGAGATGATAGAAATGCTGGGCAATAGCAGGACCAGTGTACATGCCCCTGTCCAATTACTAGGTAGGTATATGTAGGAGCTGAGTCCACTGACCCAGAAGAGCCTTGTCTGGTAGGAGAGATAGAATAAGCCTGAAGCAAGTTACTAGGTGTAGCTCTTCTTTTCAGTTGTGCAATAAAGAAAAGGTGTGCTCTAGGGATATTGTGGTGAAGGTTTGTTAAGTTGATTAAGAAAGACTGATCAGTTTTGGGTTTCTCCTAAACTATACAGAAAGTATTGGTGTCAAGGAAGGAGCAGTAAGATATGGAGGTGTTTAGAAACCTACAAGTGGAGACAGAATTATATGTTGGCAGGGAGGCCACAGATTTTGGAAAAGTATTTCCTAGCCCTAGGAAATATGGTTCTTCCTAGCAATTACTAAGGAACCTGGGTAGATTTGGACTGATTGAAAGGAGGAGGACCAGAAGATGGATAGTTTCTGAATCACCATGTTCTATAGGGAAGTCTAGGCATTCCTTTTTGGGAAACATAGTGAAGGGTGATGTTGTATTGGCCTGGTGGGAGATTAGCAACTGGATGGATATAAGAAACAAGGGCCTATAGACACAAAAGGTACCTGATATGCCAGGGCTACAGAGTTTAGTAATGTTCTTTAAATAAGCGATGAGGGATGGGAAAGTTAATTTTGCTAGAGCTTTAAAGAAATGATTGATCATGCTTTCCTTTTTTATTTTTTAAATTAAATTTTTATTTTTATATCAGTTACAGTTTGTTAACTTTGTATCCCAGCTGTATCCCCCTTCCTCATTCCCTCCCAATCCCACCTTCCCTCCCTCATCTCCTCCCATTCCCCTCTCCAAGTCCACTGAGAAGGGAGGTCCTCCTCCCTTTCCATCTGACCTTAGCTTTTCAGTTCTCATCAGGACTAGCTGCATTGTCCTCCTCTGTGCCCTGGCAAGGCTGCGCCTCCCTCAGGGGGTCAAAGAGCCCATCACTGAGTTCATGTCAGAGACAAGCCCTGTTCCCATACTAGGGAACACACTTGGATACTGAGCTGTCATGGGCTACTTCTGGGCAGGGCTTCTACATTATCTCCATGGATGGTCCTTGGTTGGAGTATCAGTCTCAGAAAAGGTCCCTGTGTCTAGATATTTTGGTGCTGTTGCTCTCCTTGTGGCACTCTTGTCCTCTTCAGGTCCTACTATTTCACCCTTTTTTCATAGGATTCACTACACTCTGCCCAAAGTTTGGTTAAGAGTCTCAGCATCTGCTTTGATACACTGCTGGGTAGAGTCTTTCAGAGGACCTCTGAGATAGGCTCCTGTCCTTTTCCCTGTTTTTCTCCTTCTTCTAATTTCCATCCCATTTGTCTTTCTGAGTGAGGATTGATGATCTTACCCAGAGACCTCCGTGCTTAGCTTCTTTAGGTGTGCAGATTTTAGTATGTTTATCCTATATTATATGTCTAATATCCATTTATAAGTGAGTATATACCATGTGTGTCTTTCTGTTTCTGGGATACCTCGCTCAGAATGATCTTTTCTAGATCCCACCATTTGCCTGCAAATTTCATCATTTCCTTGTTTTTAATTTTTGAATAACATTCCATTGGGTAAATGTACTTCAATTTCTGTATCCATTCCTCCATTGAGGGACATCTGGGTTGTTTCCAGCTTCTGCTATTACAAATAAAGCTAGTATGAACATGGTTGAACAAATGTCTTCTTTGTGTACTTGAGCAGAGCTTTTTGGACCCATCTAGAGCAATCCAAACTTTCTGTAATGTAATTGAAAATGAAAACTGATCCATAGAATGCCCTCCTTGTCGTCTGGTATATATATTATTTTGGAAGTGTCAGTACAAGTGAAGTAAAAATCTAAAAGGGCAGAGCACAGGGAGTAGCAGGAAAAGGTGAGGGACTAGAAGAATCTAAAGCAGTCAGAAGCTCCATAAGAAGAACAAAAGAGCTAACAAATATAGGCACATGAGGGCCTGCAGAGACTGGTGTACCAACCAATACATGAAGAGGACCTAGACCCCCTGCTCAGATGTATTCAATAAGCAACTCAGTCATCACGTGGATACCCTAGTAAGGGGTACTCTGTTGTCTACTGTTTGATCACTTCCCTCTGATCATGTGGTGGGAGACACTGCTAAGCCACAGAGGAAGAGGATACAAGTTTCCTAATGAAACTTGATAGGCAAGGGTCAGGTAGTAGGGGAAAGGTGCTCCCCAGTTCTGAGAAATAGTTAAGAGGTATAGAGGGAAAGAGAGAGGGAGGGTGATACCAGGAAGAGATGAGGGAGAGAACTACAATCAGGAAATAAAGTAAATAAATTATAAAAAAAATAAATGAAAAGTATGGGAAATGTCTTGTTGGCTGTCTGAGAGAAGTAGAGGCAACCCCAACAAGGAAGGGATAAAGAGGAATTATGTTTCTTTAAAAGTTATATTGTTTTTTTATTTTTTATTTTTCTTTATTAATTACACTTTACTCACTTTGTATCTCCCCAGTGGTTCCCTCCCTCCTACCATCCCAATCCCTCTCTTCCTCCACCCTCTGCCTGCATGCCCCTCCCCAAGTCCACTGATAGGGGAGGACTTCTTTTCCTTCCTTCCTTCTGTTCCTAGTCAATTAGGTCTCATCAGGAGTGGCTGCCTTGTCTTCTTCTGTGGCCTGGTAATGCTGCTTCCCCCTCAGGGGGAGGAAATTAAAGAGCAGGCCGATCAGTTCATGTCAGAGACAGTCCCTGTTCCTATTACAATGGAACCCACTTGGATACTGAACTGCCATGGGCTGCAGGGGTCTTAGGTTATCTCCATGCATAGTCCTTGGTTGGAATAGCAGTCTCAGGAAAGACCCCTGTGCTCAGATTTTTTTTTGGGCGGGGGGGGGGTTCTGTTGCTCTCCTTATGGAGTTCCTGTCCTCTCCAGAGCTTACTGTTTCCCACTTCTTTCCTAAGATTCCCTGCACTCTGCCCAAAGGTTGCCCATCTACATTGATAGTGTGCAGGGCAGAGATTTTCAGAGGTCCTCTGTGTCAGGCTCCTGACTTTTTCCCTCTTTGATCATCCTGAGTGAGCTATCCCAGAAGCAGAAAGATGCACACGGTATATACTCAAAAGTTATATTGTTAGAGAGAGAATTTGGTTGAGGTAGTTTGGAAAAGCATGCATCTATTGACTAGGTAGCTAGGGAGGAGAGGGAGATGTGACAGTTGTCCCAGCACCTCTGATCAGAGCTTCAAATAAGTACTCAGAGAAAATAGTAAGTTCTCAAACACATAGCTCCCTCTCAGATAGAGGACAGCTAGGGTAATTCTTTGAGTTATAGTTATCCTCTTGGAACTGCATTGGCTATCATCATAGAAAGCATTATGATTATTATTCTTATGAGAGTCAGTGTGAATTGGGCATCATTACTCCTCATCTACAAATTACAACCTGTTTAATTAGTATTATTTGAAGACTTGTTAGTTTACAGGTTTGTTTGACTCCTGTGTCGATTTGAATGAAAATGGAGTTTGCCAAGAGAGTAGGACTATGAAGGAGTGAATGAGTGTTAGTTTTCCAAATCTGGAGTAGAGTGGCTGAGTCATTTTTTTATTTTGATGTATTTCCCTCTGTGACCATTATGGATGTAGAGGCTGTGAGGAGGCCTTCTAAAAAGTCAGTGATCAAAGAATATAGAAGCTCCAGGGTCAATAATAAAAGGAGAGAGATTATATATAATCTTTATTATTCTGGGTCCATGAGATTTTTCAAGACTGGTCAGAGTTGAATAACCCAAACAATTTCTAGAGTGTCGTCATTTCTGGGGACAGTGCACTTTCCAGTGTTCCTATTGGCAATTGTGAAAGGGCTTAGAGGAAGGCTTGGGTTTGGGGTATGCTCTTGCCCAATAGGCTACTGTACCACAACTAAAGCAGTTCCCAGGAAGCATTTGGGAATATTGGCTACTTGGTTTTATAGGCTGACTTGTCTTTTGTTGGGGACTGATGACAGGTGCCAATAACTAGTATTTAAGTTGAAGAAGTTTCTCAACTTCTCCAATTTGGGTTCTTCTTTCTTGTTATTAAAACCTTGAAAGCCAGGTTGAGAAAGCATTTTTGGAAAGTCAAGGGGCCTAGTTTGAGATTGTGAAGTTTCTATAAATATCAGGGACTGATTCGGGGATGATTTGAATCTGAGGGAAAACCTGGCACTTGGAAAAAAGTAGAGTTCAAACCAACAAAAAAAGTAATTCCCTCTGTAAGGAAAGTCATTAAAAGAGGTGGGTTTTAATTGTGATCCTGACTGGTTTCCCTAATCTTATCATAATTAACCTGTCTGTGAGCATTTATTTTTAAGCTTCCTACTAGGAAGCAGGAGATCATATAATCTTTCTTATATATATCATTAGATATACATAATTTGATAATTTCATCTGTGATCCTGGGATGGGATAGCATCCAGCCCAAATGGATTATTCACTAGCTTTGTTGATATAAGTTATTAGCATGTTGAATAACTGCCAGATATGGCTTTTTCACTCATTTCAATGGTTGATGTCAAAACATACTAAATATCTGTTCAGGTTAAATGATAATTTTGTGTTATTCCTAGAAACTTTTCTCTAAATTTGGAAAGGGTTTTCAGAAGAAAACCCTGCCCAATTATTTCTTTACTTGAGATGTATCAGCCATGGAAAAGGGAATATGAACCCAGATATAACTGTCAATCCATCTAATTCCATGGAAAAGAAATGCAAGGGAAGTAGGTAAGTGAAGATAAGGATGGTCTCACTGGTCCAATATGAGGGGAGGAGAAGGAAGGAGTCAGGAACCTAGATGATTGTGGTGGAGAGACTGCAGGGACAGGAACATAGAAAAAAGAAACTGCATACAGAGAACTAGTGGCTAGGATTGAGGTGAGAATTGGGAATAAGGGATGAGGTTTGGTGGGGTGGTTGGGGCTGAAATTGAGGGAACAGGTGAGGGTAGAGGTAGAGAAGGAGGGCAGTGGTGGGCAGATTGAAGGGATTGAGGAGTTGGGGATGGAAAAGTGGAGGTACGGGATAACAGTTGCTGCAATACTTTGGGGTGGAGGAAAAAAATAACTGGGCAAAGACAAGAGTCATATGGCTCAGAGCAATATTCAGTCAACACTGAAGGGGAAGAAGAATAGGGTGAGATTTGGTATGGCATGGTTCACCCAACAGAGAAGGATAAAGAGAGGGACAAGAGAATTAGGTTAAGAAGTTAAAGCTAGCAGGGCCTGATAGCCAGAGTCTGGCAAACAAAGGGAAAGACGAGAACAGAGATAAAAGAAGGTCTGAAATTAGATAAACTTTGACTCTAACCGTCTGCCACTTCACTGGATGAAACAACTGAGGTCCTAAAAGACAGGAGGAATCACACATGTCAAATTTGGGTTGTCAAGGAGATTCTGAGGCTGGATATGAATGCAAGATGAGATGGGAACAGATTTTAAGATCTGATTTGAGGCTCAGTTTTTTTTGAAAGTTTTTTTTCAGAGGGAAAGCCTAAACACTGTCTTTGGGAATAGAGCAGTTGATCCTCAAGCTTCCTAATTCTGCAACACTTAAACATAGTTCCTCATGTTGTGGTGACCCTCTACCATAAAATTATCTCATTGCTAGTTCCTAACTATAATTTTGTTACTATTATGAATTGAAATGTAAATATCTGATATGTAGGATATTTGATATGTGAAAAGGGTAATAACCTACAGGATGAGAACCACTAGAATAGAGAGACCATTGGCCCTGCTTTCAAGTCTAAAAACAGAGGAGAGAAGATCCACAAGGACCAAATATATCTGGAACAGGGGTCTTTTCTGAGACTTATTCTCCAACCAAGGACCATGTTTGGATATAACCTAGAACCACTGCTCAGATGTAGCCAATGGAAGTTCAGTATCCAAGTGGGTTTCCTAGTAAGGGAAACAGAGACTGTCTCTGACATGAACTCAGTGGCTGGCTCTTTGACCGCCTCCCCCCACCCCCCTGCCGAGGGAGGAACAGCCTTACTAGGCCACAGAGAAGGGCATTGCAGGCAGTCCAGAAGAGACCTGATAAGCTAGGGTCAGATGGAAGGGGAGGAGGACCTCCAGTATCAGTGGACTTAGAGAGGGGCAAGGAGGAGATGAGGGAGAGAGGTAGGGCTGGGAAGGAATGAGAGAGTGAGCTACAGCTGGGATGCAAAGTAAATAAACTGTAATTAATATAAAAAATAAAAATAAAAAAAAACAGGTTGATGATAGTTTCCTGTTCTGGAGGAAATTCTCCAGGGCTTGAAGTTCTACCAGAACAAAGTTTATGATTGTTTCTCAGGTATTCTTGGGGAAACTATTGAGAATAAGAAAAGACCTCCTAAAGAAATGCTCAACATCCTTAGTCATCAGCGAAATGCAAATCAAAACAACTCTGAGAATCCATCATACTCCAATCACAAAGGCTAAGATAAAAAACTCAAGTAACAACACATGCTGGAGCCGACTTGGAGAAAAGGGAACCTTCCTCCATTGTTGGTGGGAGTGCAAACTTGTAGAATCACTTTGGAAAATGATCTGGTACTTTCTCAAAATATTAGAAACAGCACTATCTCAAGATCCAGCTATACCACTCCTGCGCATTTCCCAAAAGCTACTCCACCATTCAACATAGACATTTTCTCAACTATGTTCATAGCAGTTTTATTTGTAATAGCCTGAATCTGGAAACAATATAGATGTCCCTAAATTAATTAATGGATACAGAAATTGAGGCACATTTACACAATAGACTACTACTCATCTATTAAAAATAAAGAAATCATGAAATGTATAGGCAAATGTATGGAACTAGAAAAGATCATCCTGAGTGAAGCAACCCAGAAACAGAGACACAGATGGTATACACTCACTTATAAACAGATATTAACTGTATAATATAGGATAGCCATACTAAAATCTACAGATTTAAAATAGCTAAAGACTAAGGAGGACCATAGAGAAGATGCTTAATCTCATTTAGAATGGCAAACAGGATAGACACCAGAAGTGGTGGGAGACAGAAAACAGGATGGGAGCCTACCATAGAGGGTCTTCTGAATGGCTCCACCCAACAGGAAATTGAAGCAGATGCTGAGACTCACACCCAAACTTTGGGCAGAGCTCAGGAAGTCTTATGGAAGAAGGGGAGGGGGAATAGAAGGACATGAAGGAAACAGAAGCCCCACAAGGAGACCAACAAAGGTAAAAAGTCTGAGTCCAGGAGGTCCTGTAGAGATTGATGCATGAACCAACGACCATGCATGGAGAGAGAGCCCATGCTCAGATGTAGATGATTGGCAACTCAGTATCTATGTGGGTTCCTGAATAAGGGGAGCAGAGACTGCCTCTATTATGAACTTGTTTGTCTGCTCTTTGATCACTTGCCCCTGGCAGTACAGCCTTGCCAGGCCACAAAGGAAGAGGATCGAGGCAGTCTTGATGATACTTGACAAGCTATGGGGGAGATGGCAGAGGAGAACTCCCCCTTTCAGTGGACTAAGCGAAGGGGATAGGGGAAAAGAGGGAAGGAGGGTGGATTGGAAGGAGTTGAGGGAGGGGGATTCAATCTTGATGTATAATGAATAAAGTGTAAACGTAAATAAATAAATAAAAAATTAAAAAAGAAAAGACCCAGATGATCTGAAATGATCATGTAGTTTAATTCCCAAGTCACCACTGAGAATCAATGGGGCCCTAATCTATTCACATGCTGAAAAGGACAATGAGCATGTTGGGAGTGTAGCTCCAGAAATGACTAGGATGACCTCTTATGTGCTGGAGGTTGAGTTAGATAAGGAAAACTTGCTATTCCTGCCAATAAGGAGTTAAGAAAAAACCCCTGCTCCAATTACATGGCAATGAGACTACTTCATGTTTCAGTCACTGTTCTGGTGAGGTGAAGAGATATCATGACCATAGCATGATATCTTTAAAGGAAAACATTATCTTATAAAGGAAAACATTTAATTTGGGGTTTTCTTAAGTTTCAGAATCTTAGTCCATTATCATAATGGTGGGGAGCATGGTACAGACATGGCAGCATGGTGCTAAAGAAATAGATGAGAGGTACAAACAGATCTTCAGATGAAGTGGGAGGGGGGAGGGCTGAGCCTGTCTTGGGCTTTTGAAACCTTAAAGTCATGCCTCTTCCACCAAGGCCACACCTCCTAATTCTTCTCAAATAGTCACTCCCTGGCACCTAAGCATCCAAATATATGAGCCTCCATATGTTCCGCTGTCACTTGAATTTTTTATCTTAGCCATTCTGATTGGTGTAAGATGGAATCCCAGAGTTGTTTTGATTTGCACTTCCCTGGTGACTAAGGATGTTGAGCATTTTTTTTAAGTGTTTCTCTGCCATTCTATATTCCTCTGTTCAGAATTCTCTCTTTAGCTCTGTACCCATTTTTAAAATTGGATTATTCGGTTTGCTGGTATCTAATTTCTTGAGTTCTTTATATATTCTTTATATTAGTCCTCTATCAAATGTAGTGTTGGTGAAGACCTTTTCCCAGTCTGTAGGCTGTTGTTTTGTTCTGTTGTCAGTGTCCTTTGTTTTACAGAAGCTTTTCAGTTTCAAGAGGTCCCATTCATTAATTGTGGATCTTAGAACCTGAGTTGTTGGTGTTCTGTTCAGGAAATTGTCTCCTGTGTCAATGAGTTCGAGGCTCTTCCTCAGTTTTTCTTCTGACAGATTTAGTGTGTCTGGTTTTATGTTCAAATCTTTGATTTATTTGGAATTTAATTTTGTGCAGGGTGATATGGGTCTATTTGCATTTTTCTACATATGGACTTTGAGTTAGACTAGCACCATTTGATGAAGATGCTATCTTTTTTTTCATTGTATGGTTTTGGCATCTTTGTCCCGAATCAGTTGTCCATAAGTGTGTGGGGTTTATTTCTGGATCTGCTACTCGATTCCATTGATCCACCAGTCTGTTTCTATGCCAGTACCATGCAGTTTTTATCACTGTTGCTCCATAGTACAGTTTAAGATCAGGGATGGATATGCCTCCAGAAGACCTTTTATTGTAGAGGATTGTTTTAGCTATTTTGGATTTCTTCTTATTTCATATGAAGTTGAGAATTTTTCTTTCATGATCTGTAAAGAATCATGTTGGTAATATGATGGGAACGGCATTGAATCTGTAGATTGCTTTTGGTAAGATGACCATTTTTACAATGCTACTCCTGCCAATCCATGAGGATGTGGAGAAAGGGTAACCCTCCTCCATTGCTGGTAGGAGTAAAAATTTGCACAACCACTTTGGAAACCAATGTGGCACTTTCTCGGAAAATTGGGAGTAGCACTACCTCAAGATCCAGCTATACTACTCCTGGGCATATGCCCAAAAGATATCCCACTATTCAATAAGAACATTTGCTCAACTATGTTCATAGCAGCTTTATTTGTAATAGCCAGAATCTGGAAACAACCAAGATGTCCCTAAACAGAGGAATGGATACAGAAATCATGGAACATATACACAATGGAATACTACTCAGCTGTTAAAAATAAGGAAATCATGAAATTTGCAGGCAAATTGATGGATCTAGGAGAGATAATCCTGACTGAGGTAACCCAGAAACAGAAAAACAGGCATGGTATACATTCACTGATAAGTGGATATTAGCCATATAATATACAGCAACCATCTACAGACCCAAAGAAGCTAAACACTAAGGAGAATCCTAGGGAGGATGCTTAAATCTCATTTAGAATGGCAAACAGGAGAGATAACAGAAGTGGTAGAAGAGAAGAAACAGGATGGGAGTCTACTATAAAGGATCCTCTGAAAGGATTCACCCAACAGGGGATCAAAGCAGATTACTGAGACTCATGGCCAAACTTTAGGAAGAATGCAGGGAGTCTTATGGAAGAAGAGAGGGATGAGAATAGAGGGACATGGAGGGTACAAAAGCCCCACAATGAGACCAACAAAACTAAAAGATATGAGTCCAGGGGGTTCCCACAGAGACTGATGCACCAACAAAGGACCATGCTTGGAGAAGACCTGGAACACTGTTTAGATGTGGTCAGTTGGCAGCCCAATCTCCATGTGGATCTCTGAGTGAGGGGATCAGGTTATGCTTCTATTATGAACTCAGCTGACTGTTCTCTGATCACTCACCCCTGATGATGCAGTCTTGCCAGTCCATGGAGGAAGAGGATCCAATAGTCCTGAGGAGACTTAACAAGCTATGGGCAGATGGCTAACAACCTAAGCTAGATAAATTCTTCACAAACATGCCCAAAGTTTTGTCTCCAGAGTGATTCTAGATTCTGTCAAGTTGACAATATTACCTAGCACATCTAGTCTGGCACCTTATTGAAACAGCCTTAAAATGTGAATATATTCTCCTTTTCCCACAGTTAACAGTGTTGCAGATGCGCTTGGCTGAAAATCTGAGCCCTGAAATAATTTTCTTTCCCTGGAAACACAATATTGTAAGGGCAGGGTAAGCCTTTACAACAATTACTGCTAAGGAAAAAACTTTCAAAGTCATAATAATCCAGTAGTAGAGAATATTTAAAATATTATGAAAGGGATTTTGTGGTGTTAAATGTGCAAGCTAGATGGGCATTCTCCTTTGGCCTACCCTTCCAACCTAGAAATTAGTGCATTTGACATGAATGTAACTTTAGGAGGTCCCTCCCTAAAAAGCAAACACTAAGCAGTTGACATTTCTGGAGGGAAAAGTATCTGTCAAGACTGAAGGTATCCTTCTGATATCTCAATCCAATAGAGTTTTCAAAATAACAGATACTAAAGCTAAAACCTTATATTTTGATTAACAAGCAGAAGGTAGAAAGAATTAATGGAAATGGGGTGATCTTATAAAACCTCAAAGCCCAACCCAATGACATACCTGATTCCAAGAGTCCACACCTCCCATTCTTTCCCAAACAGTTCTACTACTATCTAGAACCAAAATTTCAAACATATGAGCCTATCAGGGCTATAATCATTCCAATACCACATCTCACTTCCATATCCCCCTACCTATGATACGCCTTGTGGCCATATAATAATGTAAAATGGATTTAGTTCATCTTTAAAAGTCCCCATAATCTTTCACCATCTCAACATAGATTAAAAGTTTGATGTCTCTTCTGAGAATCAAGATAAGTGCTTAATTGTAACCCAGTAAAATCAAAACTCAAATTGTATATTTCCAAACTACAATAGCATAGAATATACACTACTACCTCATAAAAGAAGACGAGGGAAATGGTGAAGAAATAAACCAAGACCAAATCTAGCAGGACAAACACCAAATCTTGTAGTTCCATGTGTAATGTCAGAGGGCTTAGATCAGCAGTTCTCAACCTGTAGGCTGTGACCCCTCTGATGGTAGAATGATACTTTCACAAGGGTAGCCTAGGAACATCGGGAAACATAGAAATTTACATTACAATTGCAACAGTAGCAAAATTACAGTTTTGAAGTAAAGATAAAATAATTTTATGGTTGGGGGTCACCACAACATGAGGAACTGTATTAAAGGGCCACAGCATCGGGAAATTTGAGAAGCATATTTACTGCTTTGCTGACTGAAATATATTTCTCCCAGGCTGGTTCTACTCTCTGTATGCAGCTCTCCTTAGCAGGTAAACCAGGTTTCTGGCACATTCAACATCCTAGAGTCTCCAACACAATCCAGACTTAACTTCCACAGCTTTAGGCAATAGCCTCTCGGTACTCCATAGAGGGCTTCCCCTGCCATACAATTGTCCTTTTGACCGCTCTCCTTAACTGAAGAGAAAGATTCTACAACCTATATTCTTTTGTCTCCTTTATGACTATAAACCAGAACAGTTTGGCCGCTACCTGCTTGAGATGGAGTCTGCCTCCCTCCTTGAATATATTTGCAAAATCTTTGATTTGTTGTTGCCTTTTAGGAGCAGAAAAATGCTCAAGCTTTTTATTTTACCACGTTCCATGATTAGACTGGGGAAGGGGTTTTGTCCTGAAGACACCACTCCCTTTAGCCCCTTTTGTAGTAGGTGTCACTTTATCTCTTTCAGCATAAAAAAGACTTGGTACCAACATTAAATTTCCTGGTGCTCATTTTCTCCTCAAACTGTACATTTATTTCCTTTTGCCCTGCTTGCTCTTTTTATTTGTATATCAGCATAAAGGATGATTGCTAAGGGCCAGGAGGCATCGTTAATATTAGACTATCTTGAAATCTCCTCTGTCAACAAATTTAGTCCAACATTTTCAGTTTTTTTAAAAAAATCTTCCAATAGTTGATTAGAAAGTATGTAGATATTTTTAAAAACCCCACAGTCATGAACATAATTTGAGGTTTTCTAGGCAGGAATAAGCTGAAATCAAAACAGGAAATTAAAAAGTCCAATAGTGTATTAACATTTTCTACTCATTTGCCATACTGACAGTGCAAATGTAAATCTGGTCTAAAATATAAATACTCTCCAACAACAATGTATATTTTTCTTTGTCCTCTATGCTAAGAGATGAAAAAGCTTCAAACACCATCTAAGTTAAGGCATTCACTAGTTTTAGCTAAAATACACCTGAACACTGACAAGTGAACACATACAATCATGTAAAGTATATGTTTTGAAAAATAAATTTCAGTGGAATAATTCTGAAAGGTACACTGTAAGAATGGCAGGCTATCAGTTTAAGATATCAGCCAATTTGTTTCAGCCTCCTTCAGGCCCATGGTCTAGTATCTAAACTTTTCTCTTTCCCTAAGCTGAGAGCTTACGCGTTATGAAAAAAAAAAAAAAAGCCTTGGGTGAATGTGTTTATTCATCAGAGCTGCTGTAAGAGTTGCCTAGGATCTCAACTGTTTTATGGAATCCTGGGAAATGTTCATGCATAAGGATATTGCCTTAGCTGACCTAAGGCAGTTAAATTGCCTAAATTGCCCCATACAGTGGTACATTACCAACCCTTAGTGAAGCCTTTAAAAATCCAGGTTGAAAAATGGGTCAAAGGAGGCAAATGCAGCATCTGCCTTTAGGGTTATAAACTCAGGGATTTTCTCAATTATGAAATCTTGCAGAAATTATTTTTCTTTCTCAAAACCCAGTCAATGACAACATTCCTTACTCTAGATCTGGCTTTTTTTTTTCAGCATCACTGTCTTGGGATTCATCATCTGCTCCATCTACTCCTGGTAAATCTACAGCCACATCAACACCCAGGTGAGACATCATCTCAGAGAAACTGTCAAAATTAGAAATGTCTTCATCTGAATCATCTTCCCAGTCTTTCCAATTATTGAAGTCCAAACTAAGTCAGTTAAGCTTTACACTTTCCTTTGCTAACATTGGCCACAATTAGTCAGATAATCCTTTTCACAAACAATATAAAATTGATCTGTCCATTATTTTATGTTAAGAATCATTTGGATCAATACAGTGAGAAAGATTAATTTCATTTAAATGCTTAAAATTATCACTTCCTCCAAGACAACTGAAAGTAAGCTTGGATTTTCCAAACTTTGCATTAACATGTTTACTGTCTTCAACACAAAATTCAATGAATACATAGTCCCTTCGATT
Source organism: Psammomys obesus (assembly GCF_907164565.1). Lineage (NCBI taxonomy): Eukaryota > Metazoa > Chordata > Mammalia > Rodentia > Muridae > Psammomys > Psammomys obesus. Next base: position 5,431,015 of record NW_026589447.1, read on the forward strand.
GTACCACTTTGTGGAAAAAGGCTCCATGTTGAACATGGCAAGGGGGCAGGCAAACAGGTGGTCTGGCTTCACTGGCAAGTGGACTCCTCTCTAGTGGTGATTGGGCATTTTCTACCTAGGTGGCCTCTCCTCGGTTCCATCAGTCCAATATTTTAAAATTTAGCTCAGGCAGATATTTAAGACAAGGTTTGCACTGTTTCGTATTTCAGAGTTCTGAAATCTTACACATTCCTACAAAAAGAAAAACAGAAAAACATTGTTACAGCAATACCCCACTCCCAGTGCCAACTTCTGTCTTAGTTCCTATTATATTGCTGTGATAAAACATCATGATATAGAAAATTCATGGAAGAAATAGTTTATTTGGTGCTATACAAGAGCAGGGATAGCGAACAATGAAGATCAAGCAATCCTCTATTGCCTCTACATCAGTTCCTGCCTCTAGGTTTCTGCACTGAGATCCTGCTCTGAGTTTCCTGGATGACAGACAACAATTATAAAGTGGAATAAGCCAGTTCCTCCACAATTTCGTTTGGCTATGATATTTTATCACAGCAATAGTTACTTTAACAGTGAGAGAGTAATCCTGAGGGTATTTAAAAAATGTTGTAGGGATTACCATTTCAGAACTCAAGACATGGCTATAGTAATAAAAAATAACTAGTATGGTATTGGGGGAGGGAGACATGTAGACTATGGAAAGAAGCATGAGTGCACACAAAACACACACACACACTTGATATTTCACAAAGGTGTCAAAAACACAATGGAGAAAAAGCAGCATCTTCAAAAAATGTTGTTGGAAATACTGAATGTCCATATGCAGAAGAATAGAATTACATCCATTTTCATCACCCTGAACAAAAATTTAACTCCAAATGACTCAAGGCCCTCAATATGAACCCTTAAATATTAGAATTCATAGAAAAAAATGTGGGTACGATGCTCAATCCTCATTCGGAAAGACAAAGAAGATAGACATCAGAAGAGGGGGAAAACAGGGAACAGGACAGAACCCTACCACAGAGGGCCGCTGAAAGACTCTACCCTGCAGAGTATCAAAGCAGATGCTGAGACTCATAGACAAACTTTGGGCAGAGTGCAGAGAATCTTATGAAAGAAGGAGATAGAAAGACCTGGAGGGGACAGGAGCTCCACAAGGAGAGCAACAGAACCAAAAATCTGGGCACAGGGGTGTTTTTTGAGACTGATGCTCCAACCAAGGACCATTCATGGAGATAACCTAGAACCCCTGCACAGATGTAAGCCATGTCAGCTCAGTGTCCAAGTGGGTTCCCTAGTAATGTGAACAGGGACTGTCCTCTGACATAAACTGATTGGCCCGCTCTTTGATCACATCATCCTCAGGGGGTTGCAGCCTTACCAGGCCACAGAAGAAGACAATACAGCCTGGAAAGGATCCTGAAAAGGATCATCCTGAGTGAGTTGTCCCAGAAGCAAAAAGACATGCATGGTATATACTCACTCATATAAACATACAATATAGAATAAACCCACTAAAATCTGTACATCTAAACAAACTAAGCAAAAGAGAGGACCCTAACTAAAATGTTCAATCCCCATCCTGAAAGGCAAAGAGGATGGACATCAGAAGAAAAAGAAAACAGGAAACAACCTAGGAACCTGCCACACAGGGCCTCTGAAAGCCTCTGCCCTGCAGACTATCAAAGCAGATGCTGAGCCTGATGGTTAACTGTAGGGCAGAATGAATGGAATTTTATGTAAGAAGTGGGAAATAGTAAGAGCTGGAGAGGACAGGAACTCCACAAGGAGAGCAACAGAACAAAAAAAATTTGAACACAGGGAACTTCCCAGAAACTCATACTCCAACCAAGGACTATTCATGGAGATAACCTAGAACCCTGAGAATGCAGCCACTTCTGATGAGAACTGATAGACTAAGATCAGAAAGAAGTAGAGGAGGATCTCCCTTATCAGTGAACTTGGGGAGGGGCATGCATGCAGAAATGGGGGAAGAGGGTGGAACCGGGAGGGAGGAGGGATGAGCTTATGGGGGGATACAAAATGAACAAAATGTAATTAATAAAAGTTAAATAAAAAAATTTAAAAAAGAGAGACAGAGACAGAGAAAAAATAACAGATACTCTAAATCAGTTAGAAGAAAAACTGGGGAAGAGCCTTGAACTCATTGACACAGGAGTCAACTTCCTGAACAGTACACCAACAGCACAGGCTCTGAGAGCAACAATCAATAAATGGGACCTCATGAAACTGAAACTATTCTGTAAAGCAAAAACTCTATAGTCAGAACAAAATGACAACCTACAGATACTTTCCCTACAGACTGGGAAAGTATCTTCACCAACCCTATATATCTGACAGAGGGCTGATATCCAGCATATATAAAGAACTAAATAAGTTAAAAAGCAATAAATCAAGTAATCCAATTAAAAAATGGGGTATGGAGCTAAACAGAGAATTCTCTGTAGAGGAATATAGAATGGCAGAGAAACACTTAAGGAGATGCTCAACATCCTTAGCCATCAGAGAGATGCAAATCAAAACAACCCTGAGATTTCACCTTACACCCATCAGAATGGCCAAGATGAAAAACTCAAGTGACAACACATGCTGAAAGGGGAACCCTCCTTCACTGCTGGTGGGATTGTAAACTGGTACAACCACTTTGGAAGTCAATCTATCACTTTCTCAGACAATTAGGAATAGTGCTTCCTCAAGATCCATCTATACCACTCCTAGGCATATACCCAAAATTTGCTCAAGTACACAACAAGGACATTTGCTCAACCATATTTGTAGCAGCTTAATAGCCAGAACCTGGAAACAACCCACATGTCCCTCAATGGAGGAATGGATACAGAAATTGTGGTATTTTTTCACAATAGAATACTACTCAGCAATCAAAAACGAGGAAATCATGAAAATTGCAGGCAAATGGTGGGATCTAGAAAAGATCATTCTGAGTGAGGTATCCCAGAAGGAGAAAGACACACATGGTATATACTAACTTATATAGACCTATAAGATATGATAAACATAATGAAATCTATACACCTAAAGAAGATAAACAAGAAAGAGGACCCGGGATAAGATGATCAATCCTCACTTAGAAAGGAAAATGGGAGTTGCATTGGATGTAGGAGAAAAGAAGTAACAGGACAGGAGCCTACCACAGAGAGCCCCTGAAAGACTTTACCTAGTAGTGTATCAAAGAAGATATTAAGACTCATAACTAGACCTTGGAAAGAGTTCAGGGAATCATATGAAAGAAGGGGGGGGTTAGTATGACGTGGAAAGAATAGGAGTTCCACATGGACCAAATATATCTGGGCACAGGGGTCTTTTCTGAGACTGACACTCCACCAAGGACCACGTATGGATATAACCTAGAACCTCTGCTAGGATGAAGCCCATAGTAGCTTAGTAACCAATTGGTTACCCTAGTAAGAGGAACAGGGACTATTTCTGACAGGAACTCAATGGCAGGCTTTATGACCTCCCCACCCCTAAGGGAGGAGCAGTTCTGCTAGGCCACAGAGCAGGACTTTGCAGCCAGGCCTGAAGATACTTGATAAAACAGGGTCAGATGAAAGGGGAGAAGATCCTCCCCAATCAGTGGACTTGGAAAGGGGCAGGGAGGAGATGAGGGAGGGAGGGAGGGAGGGAGGGTTTGGGAGGGAATGAGGGAGCGAAATACAGCTGGATACAAAATTAATAAAATGTAACTAAAAATTTAAAAAAAAAGTGGGCTTTAGATATGAACAGAGATTTCTCAGAAGAGGGAATAAAAATGGCTTGGAATATCGCAAAATGTGTTCCTGAATAATGTAAGTTATTTGCTTCAAAGCAAACAGTAGTAAGTGCTTTATTTGTATATCATGCTAGTCATGGAGTCGTTTCATCCCAAAGTGGATATGTAGAGAATATGAAACTAATAAGCAGATGTGTAAATAACACCAGTCTTTGAAAACAGTTATTTCTGTTGCTCTTATATGCTTTCTATTGTGATCAGACACCATTATAAAAAGCAACTTGGGGAGGAACATTATCTCAACCACATCCCATCACCAAGGGAAGCCAAGACAGGAGCCTATATGTGGGATGTGAAGCAGCAACAACCATGAAGGATGCTGCTTACAGACTTGTTCTCCATGACTTTTTTTTTTCTTCCTTTTTTTTTGTGTCATCAATTCAATTTATTGATTGAGTCCTCAGGGAGGAAGAAGACCACATCCTTCCACCACAGACCCTTTGGACAACTTGATAGCTTCTGCTCTCTTATGTCTCCTCAGTTCTGCTTTGGTTTCTCCAGAGATAAGGATCTTCTGTCTTGTAGTTCCTGAAACTAACACCTAAGTGGAGACCAGAAATCCTCAGATTTCTTAGGTGACCCCAGGAACAGTCAGGCAGAGAATGATTCTAAGCATCAGACAAACATGGAAAGCAGGAACAGAGAGGTAGAAGAGACCAACTTTCTTTACTGCAAAGGAGAAAACTACACTGTGGAGGGAAAATAGAGGAGCCCAGAGTAGTAGAATCCAGGCCCCCCTAGGGCACAGAGACTGTAGTAGCAGTGGGTGACTTGGGAACACTGGCACACTAGTCCCAGAACTTTGCCACATCAGCTACTGAGGAAGAGACATTTATAGGCCTTGTTCATCTGTTCCAAGATGAATGTGAGGACTTTATGGGACCCCAGTCTTCCACAAGCATGGAAGCCACAGTGGTGACAAGGGCACTGATCATGACAGAGACTTGAGTCCAAAAAGAACTGCTTGGATTGGGAGTAGGAGGCAAGCTGGGCAGCACTGACAATGGCAGCTTCAGTCATGGTAGGGATGCAGCCCCACCACGGTATGGGAACTCCTTCTTCCCTGGCAATTTGAATTAGGGTTTTTTTTTTATTTTTATTAATTACACTTTATCTACCCTGCATCCCCCATAAGCCCCTCCTCCCCTCCCAGTCCCACCCTCCCTCCTCCCCTCATGCATGCCCCTCCCCAAGTCCACCAATAGGGAAGGCCCTCTTCCCCTTCCCTCTGATCCCAGTCCACCAGATCACATCAAGAGTGGCCGAATTGTCATCCTCCGTGGCCTGGTAAGGCTGCTTCCCCCTCAGGGGGAGGTGATCAAAGAGCAGGCCAACCAGACTATGCCAGAAGCAGTCCCTCCTCCCATCACCATGTAACTCACTTAGACACTAAACTGCCATGGACTATATCTGCGCAGGGTTTCTAGGCCATCTCCATGCCTGGTACTTGGTTGGGGTATGAGTCTCTGGCAAGACCCCTGTGTTCAAATTTTCTGGTTCTGTTGCTCTCCTTGTGAGGTTCCTGTCCTCTCCGGATCCTGCTATTTCCCACTTCTTATATGAGATTCCATGCACTTTGCCCGACCACATTTGTAGCCTCAGCTGAAAGCCAGCTATCAGCATGGTATTCCTGTTGTTGTTCCTGGTGTTCCAACGAATACACCAGTTGCACTTGCAGTCATGTCAATCAGGGCTTTCAGGAGAGAGCCAGGGTTTGTACCATCAGCCCCAGTCAGGCACTCAAACAACAGAGTATAGATGCCCAAACGAGTAGTGGTGTAGGTGGCCTGGTGCAGTAGGCCACCTAAAAGCCCAGTGTAAATGCCCTTCAGCCTTTCTGCCTTCAGGTGAGAGAATGGAAGCTGGTTTTGTACTCTCGAGTCTTGGCTCCTTCACCACTCAACTGCATCCAGTTCTTTATCAGGTCTAAGGGCTACACAAAAATTGTAGCACCCATCTCAGCCAGGCACCCAAACAGGAACTTGACCAACTTAGGGGAGATATGGAGCTTCTCATCCTTCCTGCCAGTCCATCGACTCTCTTCTGCTACTGTCTCCCTTTGATGGCCGTTGGCTTTGGGTCCCACACACAGCCCAGCTTGTGTCCAAGGTGATGCCAATGTGCAACATGGCCAGGGCGTTAGCAAGCACACACTCTTCAGACTGGCAAGTCCAGCTCCAGCTAGAAGCTGGGGCAGGTAAAGTGTGCCTCTCCATGACTTTCTCAGTCTGCTTTCTTTTTTATTTATATATATTTTTAATTACTTTTTTATTTTTTATTAATTACACTTTATTCATTTTGTATCCCCCCATAAGCCTCTCCCTCCTCCATTTCCGATCCCAACCTCCCTCCCATTTCTGCATGCATGCTCCTCCCCAAGTCCACTGATAGGGGAGGTTCTCCTCTCCTTTCTGATCTTAGTCTATCAGTTCTCCTCAAAGTGGCTGCATTGTCCTCTTCTGTGGCCTGGTAGGGCTGCTCCCCCCTCAGAGGGAGGTGATCAAAGAGCAGGCCAATCAGATTATGTCAGAGGCAGTTCCTCTTCCCATTACTAGGTAACCCACAAGGACACTGACCTGCCATGGGCTACATCTGTGCAGGGGTTCTAGGTTATCTCAATGAATAGTCCTTGGTTGGAGTATGAGTCTCTGGGAAGTTCCTCGTGTTCAAATTTTCTTGTTCTGTTGCTCTCCTTGTGGAGTTCCTGTCCTCTCCAGCTCTTGCTATTTCCCACTTCTTACAAAAAATTCCATTCACTCTGCCCAACAGTTGGCCATCAGGCTCAGCTTCTGCTTTGATAGTCTGCAGGGCAGAGGCTTTCAGAGGCCCTGTGTGGCAGGTTCCTAGTTTGTTTCCTGTTTTCTTCTTCTGGCTTTCAGAGGCCCTCTGTAGCAGGTTTCTAGGTTGTTTGCTGTTTTCTTCATCTTCTGATGTCCATCCTCTTTGCCTTTCAGGTGGGGATTGAACATGTTAGTTAGGGTCCTCTCTCTTCCTTGGTTTCTTCAGATGCATAGATTTTAGTGGGTTTGTCCTAGGTTGAATGTCTATATGAGTGAGTATATATCATGTGTGTCTTTTTGCTTCTGGGACAACTCACTCAGGATGATCCTTTCCAGGTCCCACCATTTACCTGCAAATTTCATGATTTCCTTATTTTTCATTGCTGAGTAATATTCTATTGTATAGATGTACCACAATTTCTGCATCCATTCTTCAGTTGAGGGGCATCTGGGTTGTTTCCAGCTTCTGACTATTACAAATAAAGCTGCTACAAACATGGTTGAGCAAATGTCCTTTTTGTGTACTTGCGCCTCTTTTGGGTATATGCCTAGGAGTGGTATGGCTGGATCTTGAGGAAGCGCTATTCCTAGTTGTCTGAGAAAGCACCAGATTGATTTCCAGAGTGGTTGTACAAGTTTATATTCCCACCAGCAATGGAGAAGGGTTCCCCTTTCTCCAAAACCTCTCCAGCATGTGTTGTCCCTTGAGTTTTTCATCTTGGCCATTCTGATGGGTGTAAGGTGAAATATCAGGGTTGTTTTGATTTGGATTTCCCTAATGGCTAATGAGGTTGAGCATTTCTTTAAGTGCTTCTCTGCCATTAGATATTCCTCTATTGAGAATTCTCTGTTTAGCTCTGTTCCCCATTTTTTAAGTGGATTACTTGGTTTGCTGCTTTTCAGCTTCTTTAGTTCTTTATATATACTGGATATGAGTCCTCTTTCAAATAAAGGGTTGGTGAAGATTCTTTCCCAATCTGTAGGCAGTCGCTTTTTTTGATGACAGTGTCCTTTGCTTTACAGAAGCTTTTCAATTTCATGAGGTCCCATTTATTGATTGTTGCTCTTAGAGCCTGTGCTGTTGGTGTTCTGTTCAGGAAGTTTTCTCCTGTACCAATGAGTTCTAGGGTATTCCCCACTTTTTTTTCTAGCCGATTTAATGTGTCTGGTTTTATGTTGAGGTCTTTGATCCACTTGGACTTCAGTTTTGTGCAGGGTACTAAGTATGGATCTATTTTCATTTTTCTACATATAGACATCCAGTTGGACCAGCACCATTTGTTGAAGATGCTATCTTTTCTCCATTGTATGGTTTTGGCATCTTTGTCAAAAATCAGGTGTCCGTAAGTGTGTGGGTTTATTTCTGGGTCTTCTGTTCGATTCCATTGATCCACCATTCTGTTTCTATGCCAGTACCATGCAGTTTTTATAACTTTTGCTATAGTACAGCTTGAGATCAGGGATGGAGATACCTCCAGAAGATCTTTTATTGTAGAGGATTGTTTTAGCAATTCTGGGTTTCTTGTTATTCCATACGAAGTTGAGCATTTTTCTTTCCAGGTCTGTAAAGAATTGTGTTGGCAATTTGATGGGAATTGCATTAAATCTGTAGATTGCTTTTGGTAAGATGGCCATTTTTACTATGTTAATCCTGCCAAGCCATGAGCATGGGAGATCTTTCCATCTTCTCATATCTTCCTCTAATTCTTTCTTCAGAGACTTGAAATTTTTTTCATACAAGTCTTTGACTTCCTTGGTTAGGGTTACACCAAGGTACTTCATGTCATTTGTGGCTATTGTGAATGGTGTTGTTTCTCTAATTTCTTTCTTAGCCCTTTTGTCTTTTGTATACAGGAGGGCTACTGATTTTTTTGAGTTAATTTTGTATCTGGCCACTTTGCTGAAGGTGTTTATCAGCTGTAGGAGTTCTCTGGTAGAGTTTTGGGGGTCACTCATATATACTATCATATCATCTGCAAATAGTGATAATTTGACTTCTTCCTTTCCCATCTGTATCCCCTTGATCTCCTTCAACTGTCTTATTGCTCTAGCAAGGACTTCCAGTACTATGTTGAAGAGATATGGAGAGAGTGGGCAGCCTTGTCTTGTCCCTGATTTCAGTGGGATTGCTTTAAGTTTCTCTCCGTTTAGTTTGGTGTTGGCTATTGGCTTGCTGTAAATCACCTTTACTATGTTTAGATATGTGCCTTGTATCCCTGATCTCTCCAGTACTTTAAACATGAATGGATGTTGGATTTTGTCAAATGCTTTTTCAGCATCCAGGGAGATTATCATGTGTTTTTTTTTTCTTTCAGTTTGTTAATATGGTGGATCACATTGATGGATTTCCGTATATTGAACCACCCCTGCATACCTGGGATGAAGCCTACTTGGTCATAGTGGATAATATCTTTGATGTGTTCTTGGATTCGGTTTGCAAGTATTTTGTTAAGTATTTTTGCATCAATGTTCATAAGGGAGATTGGCCTGAAATTCTCTTTCTTTGTTGAGTCTTTGTGAGGTTTAGGTACCAAGGTGATTGTGGCTTTATAGAATGAGTTTGGTAATGTTCCTTCTGTTTCTATTTTGTGGAATAGTTTGAAGAGAATTGGAGTTAGCTCTTCTTTGAAAGTCTGGTAAAATTCTGCGTTGAAGCCATCTGGTCCTGGGCTTTTTTTGGATGGGAGACTTTTGATGACCGCTTCTATTTCTTTGGAAAATATAGGACTCTTTATTTGATTTACCTGGTCCTGGTTCAGCTATGGTAAGTCAATTCGATCAAGAAAATTGTCCATTTCATTTAGATTTTCAAATTTTGTGGCATATAGACTTTTGAAGTAAGTCCTAATGATTTGGATTTCCTCAGTGTCGGTAGTTATGCCCCCCTTTTCATTTCTGATTTTGTTGATTTGGGTGATGTCTCTTTGCCTTTTAGTTAGCTTGGCTAAGGGTTTGTCGATCTTGTTGATTTTCTCAAAGAACCAGCTCTTGGTTTCATTGATTCTTTGAATTGTTTTATTTGTTTCTAATTGATTGATTTTAGCCCTGAGTTTGATTATTTCCAGCCGTCTACTCCTTCCTGCTTCTTCTTTTTCTAGAGTTTTTAAGTGCTTGAATGAGCTGTCTCAATTTTCTTCTTGAAGGCACTTAGTGCTATGAACTTTCCTCTTAGCACTGCTTTCATTGTGTCCCACAAGTTTGGGTATGTTGTATCTTCATTTTCATTGAATTCTAGGAAGACTTTACTTTCTTTCTTTATTTCTTCCCTGACCCAGCTGTCATTTAGTAACAAGTTGTTCAGTTTCCATGTGTGTGTAGGCTTTTTGCTATTTCTGTTATTGTTGAAGTCCAGCTTTATTCCATGGTGATCAGACAGGATACAAGGGATTATTTCAATCTTCTTGTATCTGATGAGGCTTGCTTTGTGACCAACTATATGGTCTATTTTGGAGAAGGTTCCATGAGGTGCTGAGAAGAAGGTAAATTCTTTTGTGTTTGGGTGTAAAGTTCTGTAAATGTCTGTGAGGTCCATTTGATTCATGACCTCTGTCAGAGTTATTGTTTCTTTGTTTAATTTCTGTTTTGTTGACCTGTCCTTTGTTGAGAGTGGGGTGTTGAAGTCTCCCACTATTAATGTGTGTGGATCTATATGTGGTTTAAATTTTATCAATGTTTCTTTAACAAATGTGGGTGCTCTTGTATTTGGGGCATAGATGTTCAGGATTGTGATGTCTTCCTGGTGGAATTTTCCTTTGATGAGTATGAAGTGTCCTTCCCCATCTCTTTTTATTAATTTTGGTTGAAAGTCTATTTTATCAGATATTAGAATGGCTGCTCCTGCTTGCTTCTTGGGTCCGTTTGTTTGAAAAGTCTTCTTCCAACCCTTTACCCTCAGTTAATGTCTATCTTTGTGTCTTAGGTGTGTTTCTTGTATGTAACGGATTGCTGGGTTTTGTTTACGTATCCATTCTGTTAATCTGTGTCTTTTTACTGGAGAGTTGAGTTCATTGATGTTGAGAGAGATTAATGACCAGTGGGTGTTAGATCCTTTGATTTTGATGTTGGCTGTGGTCATCAGGTTGTGTGCTTGGTTGCTTTTTGTTTTACTGTAGGAAGGTTAATTATTTCCTGTGTTTTCTTGAAAGAAGCTAATTTTTTGGGGTTGTATTTTCCCTTCCAGTGTCTTCTGTAATGCTGTATTTGTGTGTAGGTATTGTTGAAATTTGTTTTTGTCATTGAATATCTTGTTTTCTCCATCTATGAAGACTGAGAGTTTTGCAGGGTATAGTAGCCTAGGCTGACATCTGTGTTCTCTTAGGGTCTGCATGATATCCGTCCAGGCCCTTCTAGCTTTCATAGTCTCTGTTGAAAAGTCAGGTGTGATTCTAATGGGTTTGCCATTATATGTTACTTGGCCTTTTTCCCTTGCAGCTTTTAGTACTTTTTCTTTGTTCTGTGTACTTACTGTTTTGATTATTGTGTGGCGGGAAGATTTTCTTTTCTGGTCAAATTTGTTGGGTGTTTTGTAGGCCTCGTGTATTCTTATTGGCCTCTCCTTTAACTTGGGGAAATTTTCTTCAATGATTTTGTTGATAATATTTTCTGGGCCTTGGAGAAGGGAGTCTTCTTTTTCCTCTATTCCCATTATTCTTAGGTTTTGTCTTTTCATATTGTCTTGGATTTCTTGGACGGTCTGTGTCAGGAATTTTTTGGATTTTACAAATTCTTTGACAGATACATCGATTTCTTCCATTGTAATCTTCTACACCTGAGATTCTTTCTTCCATCTCTTGTAGTCTGTTGGTTATGCTTACCTCTGTAGTTCCTGTTTTCTTCCCTAGATTCTTCCTTTCCATTATTTCCTCCATTTGTGTTTTCTTTAATTTTTCCAATTCTATCTTCAGGTCTTGAGTTGTTTTGTTTACTTCATTCACCTGTCTGATTGTACTTTCCTGTTTTTCTTTTAGTTCCTTCAACTCTGTTTCTTTTATTTCATTCAGTGCTTTAAGCATTTCTTTTGTAAAGGCCACAAACTGTTTGGCTGCAGCTTCCTCTATTTCTTTACGGATGGCAATATTCTGTTTGAGTTTATCTTCCTCTATGTCTTTACGTATCTTATTTGTTTCCTCTGTTATCATCTTCATGAGCATAGTTGTTAGGTCATCTTTTTGGATTTCAGTTATGCTGGGGTGTCCAGGGTTACTTGCCCCTGGGTAACTGGGTTCTGGAGATGCCATATTGCTCTGTCTTTTGTTGCTTGAGCTTTTACACTGGCCTCTACCCATTGTGCTATCTTAGGTGTTTCGGGTTATTTTCTGGTAGTTCCTGGGGATCCTGTGGTGGAAAGATTCCCCTTTGCAGAAAGCTGGTTTTTCCTGAAGGATGTCTTTTCAGCTTTTTGGGTATAGTCCCTGGATGGCTGTCGTTTTTTCAGGAGTTGCTGCTGCTTACCTCAGGGATAGAGACCTGAGTGGTAACTGTGGTCTTTGTTAGTCGAGAGGGTTCTCCTCTCACCCAGGGAAGTCCTGAGGACAGATGCCCTGTTTCTGGGTTTCTTGCTGTAAATTTAATGATCAGCTGCTGTGACCCAGTTGGACATCTGGCGCTCAGCAACTGTTTGTGCCTGTGTCTGTAGCACAGCTGAGTGATGGCGGCTCAGCCCCGCAGGTCTGCTAGTCTTTTTCCAGGGAAGGACTGGGTGATTTAAGTCAGTACAATTTCCTTCCTTCCCTGTGGATTCTCTGGAGACAGGGACTCTCAGTCTCCTTTTTTGTCCTGGTGCGTACTGCTCAGTTTCCGCCAGCTGGCTGGCCGCAGAAACTGCCTGTGTCTGGAGCACAGCTGAGAGATGGCAGCTCAGTCTCCGCCAGCTGTCTGGTGCACAGAAACTGCCTTTGTCTGCCTTTCCAGCCTTTGGGAGCCCGGGTGTCTGCCTAAACTGGGTAATTTTCCAGAGACCTTTTCGGGGTGGGGGTGTCGGCTGAGTGCTCTGAGATCAGACCAGCCATTTCCCTCCTTGTGTGTTTGCACCAGACAGTGAAACTCATTCCCTGGTGCCCACAGTTCTATCTCAGGCGGCGAATCAGGAGCGCAGGCATGCGGGGCTCTGTGCAGGCACCTGGGTCTCCGGCTCTGGTTCCGGGCTGGCTCCTGGGGCACCCGTGGAACCCGAGTCTTTTCCTGGGGATATCTGGTTGACCTAAGGTCAGTCCCAATCGTTTCCTGTACCATGGGGTTATCTCTCGACTGAAAATTCAAGTCTCTGATAGTGTGGCGCGCACGGTTCAGTCTGGGACCGTGACCAGAGACACTGGCTTGTGGCTCTGGCCTGGAGCTGGGGCTGGCGGGCGGCAGCCAAACATCTGGTGGAACCAAGATCTCTTCCGAGGTTTAGCCTGGTGAGTTAAAAGCTGATTGAATCCCCACCGTGGGGTATCCTCTCACCTGGGGAACACAATGACTGTGTTTTATGGCCACGAGTTCTTATTGCTGGTCACTGTGCTGATCCTGCTGCTGCTGCTCAGAATGAGAGTCCTCCCGGCGCCGCCATCTTGCCCCGCCTCCTCTGCCAAGGTTTTATGACAACGTGCTCTACGAACTGAAGCTTGGCTCTTCTTCATTTATATTTTTATTAATTACAGTTTATTTGCTTTGTTTTCCCCCCTTCAGACTGGCAAGTCCAGCTCCAGCTAGAAGCTGGGGCAGGTGCAAGAGTGCTTCTCCATGACTTTCTCAGTCCGCTTTCTTTTCTTTTCTTTTTTCCTTATATTTTTATTAATTACGGTTTATTCACTTTGTTTTCCACCTGTAGCTCCCTCCCTCTTCCCTTCCCAATCCCACCCTCTCTCTCTCTTCTCCACCCATGCCACTCCCCCAGTCCACTGATAAGGGAGGTCTTCCTCCCCTTCTGCTTTCTTATGACATCCAGGACCACCTATTCGGGGATGGCAACACCCAGAGTTGGTAGGACTCTCCCACATCAATCATAAAGAAGAAAATAACCAACAGACATGTCCACAGGCTAGTTTGATCAAGCATTTGTTCAACTGGTGTTCCCTCTTCCCAAATAACCCTAGCTCGTGTCAACCTGACAAACTGACCAGAATGCCTACAAATCAAAGACCATTCTATATGTGTACTCAGTCTACAAAAACTTTCTCAGTAAACACCAGTCACTTATTTTAGTCACACAAAGATGGGAATGCTGTCATTTACTACTTACTACAGAGCCGCCTAAATCAGATAATAATAATTAGATACTTCATTATATGAGCTTTGTATGTAACTTTTACCCTAAGCTATGTAAAGATAAACAACTTTATATTATTAAAACTATAAAACTTCACTAAGGAAACATAAGTAAAGACTTGAAATTTTTGGAAGACATAAATCATTTTAACACAGAATTCTTAAAATGATATTTTTCTCAATATGAGGATGAGCTTAGAGAAGAATCATATTGAAATTCATTTGGAAAAATAAACACATCAGGAAAAAACCAAACACATCAGAAGACTCAGAAACTTATTGAAAAAGAAAAATGATAAAGCAATATCTGTCTTACTAGATATTAAAATATAATGGAACTTTATAGAAATTAAAGAAATTTGGTTCCAGCACACAATGTAATAGAAAAAAAAATCAGTAGAACAAGTCTTAGAATTAGACTCTGTACACTGTAGAAAGATAGGTTATTGAATCCAGACTGTGTGAAGCCTTGGACTTGATCTTCCACACTGTATAAAGAGTACATTAATACTGAGACAACTAGATAACAGATAAGCCATTTTGACAAAAAGATAGGAAAAGGTGACTCATTTCTTATCTCTGTCATTACATCAAAGTAGGTTATACATGGTACAAAGGAAAAAAAAGAGAAATCTGTCTGGCTTTTTTCTTTCATGTCTTTTCTTGAGACTTTCGAAAGACAAAGGGGAAGAATATTGGAAAAAGGAGAAAACAAGAAACAAGACAGGAGCCTACCACTGAAGGCTTCTGAAAGACTCTACCTAACAGTGTATCAAATCAGATGCTGAGACTCATAACCAAACTTTGGACAGAGGGCATGGAATCTTATGAAAGAAGAGGGAGTTAGTAAGACCTGGAGAGGACAAGAGCTCCACAAGGAGAGCAATAGAACCAAAATATCTGGATTCGGGTATTTTCTGAGACTGATACTCCAACCAAGTTACTTTCATGGATATAACCTAGAACCCCTGCTCAGATGTAGCCCATGGCAGCTCAGTATTCAAGTGTGTTCCCTAGTAAGAAACTGCCTCTGACATGAACTCAGTGGCTGGCTCTCTTTGCCCCCCCCCCCGAAGGAGTTGCAGCCTTGCCAGGACACAGAGAAGGACATTGCAGCCAGTCCTGATGAGACCTGATAAGGTAAATTAGGATGAAAGGGGAGGTGGACCTCCTCTAATGGTGGACTTGGAGAGGGGAAAGGGAGGAGATGAGGAGGGAGGGTGGAACTGGGTGGGAATGAGGAAGGGCAATACAGCTGGGATGCAAAGTGAATAAAATGTAATTAAAGTAAAAAAATAATAAAAATTTAAAAAGAATAAAGAAAAGAGATTCAAACTTCTAACCACTGTAACTCAAGTTCTAGGAGATCCAATACTCTCTTTTAATTTTTTTCTGGCACCAGGCATGCATGTTGTACACATATAGACAAGAAGACACAAGCCCATGAAAAGAAATAATAATAAATGAATAAATAAGAAAGATTAGTAATATTAACATCCTTTTATATGGAAACACTGAAGTGGAGAAGTAGGTGATACAATATCTCACAGCCAATACACTCCTGGATAAGAATTCAACACCATATGATCTGATCCTAGATTCCACCATGCCTCTACTGTGTTACCTTGCTTCTCTATAACAATATTGGTAAGCACAGAGAGTATGGACAATTGTACCAAGAATAAAGAATAAGCCTTGAGGTAAGCATGTGTGTATGTGCTTCCTTCTGTTAAATCATAGATTGTTTGAAGTAGCACAGTGGGTAATTAAGACAGGAAAGGGAATTTTAGACCACTTCAAAGAAGGTACTTAATATTGACTTTATATGTTGTAAATTTTCAAACATTGTTTCAAGAAACCCAAGGCTTGATGTGGTGGAAACTTGTCTTTGACGTGAAAATGAAGAAAGGCAGTGTTGAATTAGGAAATCTATAAAACTGATCTTACCTCTTAGACTCTGGGTTGGATTTCTAGAAACAAAAGAAACACACACACACACACACACACACACACACACACAAGAGAAATAGAGGTTTACTGGAGTTGAATAGTTTGCTGGGAGAGCAGTTCTATGAAGTGAATAAGAAAGGCCTCTTGACGCCTTGATATTGTCTATAAGATTTTTTTAATAAAATAATCTGTGCTTTTTTGCCTCATCACATGATATCATCTAACACATATTCTTGTACTCTATTGGTATCTTCTATATGACATAGCCAAGGGGACCCTCATCATAGCCCAAATGATGCCAGATCCACACCCTTGAAATTCCAGAACTGTGAGTTAAATACAGCTTTTCTGTGTGCATGTAGTACTGAGGATTGAACTCTGAGTCTCTGGACATGGTAAGCATATAGTTTACCATTGTATTACTGTCTCTTTTTTAATTTAAATCTTCTTTATATAATACACTTGATCGTGTTTTCCTCTTTCTCAACTCCAAGATCCTTTTTACTTTTCTATCCACCCAACTTTATGTCCCTCCCAAAGAAACAAAACAACAGCAACAAATATACCTGATGGGAAAAGGAATATCAGTTTTCTCCAATGAATATCATTGTAAATATCAACTATACTCCAGGGTAGGCCCCATACCTAGCAATACTTAGTCAATACAAAATCAGCTGCTTTTTTATTTCATGTGAGCTTTTAATTTCATTGTTTGGTCATTTTAAAATTAAAGTCTTTTTAAATGAAGTACCCAGCATCATATATCTTATTATAGTAACAAAAAAATGAACTAATATGTATGTCAAAGAAAAAAGTCACCACAATTTTCTGGGCAAAATAATTGTGTCTGACAATAGCACAAAAATGCTTTTGGGAAGAAAACATACAGGCAGAAAGACTAGAAGGGATATAATCACAATATAACTGAACACAGGAAAATATGATTGATATGATTGCAAAGGAAAGAATGGCTTCCGGGAACATTTGTTAGTTAACTGATGTGCAAACCTGTTTGTGTTTATACTTATACAAAAAAGTATAGCTTACAAAGTGTTGATTTCAATAACTTTATAATTCAATTAGAATATAAACATAAAACCTTGGAGACGGTAAGCAACTGTAGAACTTTTTTCATCATGTAATGACAAAACCGATTTATTGATACAAAAATCTAATTGTTGGCAAAGAAAAATAATTTTAAAGTAACATAATAACATTGAAAATTGTTTCAATGTTCAGAGCTCCCTTACAGAAGTCTGAGACTTAACTGAAGGCAAGAAAGAACAAACTCCGAAGACTACCTTGGCTTATTCTTGAATGGTGAGAATATATGGAAGAAAAGAAACAAAGAAGAGGGAAGTAGGGAGAAGAATGGTGAAGGTGTTGAGCAGAAAATTATAACTAGTTTGCATTCTTACTTCAATATCAGTCTTTTATTATTAAAAATAACATTAATTTACTCAAAGAAGCAAGGATTAGACTGGGGCTACAGCTCAGGAGTTGAGTGCTTACCTAACATCCTTTGGGCCCTGGGTTAAATCCCTAGTACTACAAAGAGAATCCAAGCAAACGGAATAAGAATGGATATTTATAATTTTGAATTCATGTGAAAAGAATGAATCAAGAGACTCTGAGAAATAAGTAAGGAAATTCAACTTTTTGTTTTGTTTTGTTTTAGTGCTCATGATCAAATCCAAAGCTTCATGTTTACTAGGGAGGCAAGTCTAGCTGCACTTCAAGCTAGAAACTTCAAATAAACAAGTACTGTTTAAGGACCACAGTAGAATAAACATTATATGATCAAGGATACTTCATTGCAAACTGAGAAAGGACCTCCAGCTGAAAGGAGCTGGTGAAGTGATGGATGACTGCTGGGAGAGGCAGAGTCAAGTTTCTTTGAAAATTCAAGCCTAAGAGGCCAATCATGCTCTAATAGATAGCTTCACACTCATACAAATTGTGGCAATACTGAGTGTATTCATGAATTCATGAAGTGATTGGAGAAATGGAAAGGACTTAATCAAAACATATTGTATGCACTCACAGAATTATCAAAATATTTTTAAAAAACTAGAAAAGCAAAACATATTTCAAGGTAAACCTCATTATATAAATTATTTAATAATTTTAGCAATTTTATAGTAAATTTTAGTAATTTATATTTTATGCAATAATTTTAGTAATTTCCATTTAAGAATGACCACTTAATTTTTAAATTGTGGCACATTACCAGCTCTTTGAAATAGCCACTACTTGGAGTTTTGGTATAGCTCAGTGACAAAAATACTTGCCTGCCTTGCATCTGTAAGGACTTGCATTCCATCTCTAGCATGCAAAACTAGATTTTAATAATACCATTTGGGAGATTGAGAGTTGGCTCAGTGGTCAAGACAACTGGCTGCTTTCAAAGGACTCGGGTTCGATTCCCAATACCCTCATGACAGCTCACAGCTGTCTATAATTCCAGTTTAAGGGGATCTGACACCATCACACACAGAGAAGCAGGCAGAACATTAGTGTACATAAAATGAAGGTAAATAAGAAAAAATACCATTTAGTCAATGAAAATAGGGACTAGGCCTCTATTATGACTCAATTATATACTCCATAAAATATAGCAAGTGAATTTCCAGGTGCCTTTTAGATGTAACATTCTATACATGTATGTGTATATGCATGTGTGTGTATGTTTTACAAAATGGCTGTAAAAGTCTTTGATTCTTGTAGAACACACGACTAAAATTCTAAGACACTGAGTCAATTTAGAAAATGCATATAGGAAGCAAAGCAATAAATTGCCAAAACTATATTGAAGAGAAATGAAGAAGCTGTTCTCAATCAAACAAATTTAAAGGTGTTGCCTATATACTGAGACATAGAACTAAACCAGAACACTAGAGTAGCATCTTGGAACCCTGGAAATAATCTGTGATGCTCACATGCTATGCTGTCAGGGTGGCATGCATCCTATTAAAGCTAATCGTGATGAAAGGCAGGAGTAAAAAAATGATGAAAGTAAGAAGAGAGAAGAAAGTAAGAAGATGCAGCTGCTAAGAACCAAAAATTTCCCCTCATCACCTTTGAATAAATGTGGCCACACAGAGACACTGAATGGTAACACCTAAATTAGTTGCCCATGGTTTTGGAGTTGACAAATGTGCTAAAACAACAATAATAATTATTATTATAATTATAATTATAAAGTGTAATATATTATTATATTATAGAATAGTGCAATAATATAAAATGTGCTACAATAATAAAATACACTGCAATAGTTATGAGTTGGATATATTGATCCTTGTGGCTCTTAGAAGGATAACATTCATTTTTGATGCCATATTTGTTCCTGTGTTTAATTATGAAAAGATAATAAAATAGTCTTCATATTTTGGTGGAAACTTTTTAATCTGCAAATTATTAACACTTTCTTCCAGTTCTTTTGAGGAGACTAAACCTTTCATAATTTCCAGTGGATATACTGTCATAGATTGATTGTAAAACCATAGTGCTTTCCTAAATTTCTCATAAATCACCTTTGTTAGTAATTTTGCATGCAGTTATGACAGGGATATAAATTTAATCATTTTTATCCAGAATCATAAAGTCTGAGTGGGCAAAGGGGAACTGAATAGAAACATGGTTTGAAAAAATGTCATTAAAACCATTACTATCATGTTAACATCCAGGTTCATGGTAGCTGTAATTCTTAGCATATATTAAAACATTTATATAGGCTGACCTAAAAATGTTTTTTTTTTCTCTCCAAATGAGAAACTTCATAATTAGAACTACTTGGTTAGTGCACAAGAACAATGATAATCTATGATCCTAGTGTAAGATGATTCAGTGGGTAAAGTGCTTGCTTTTCAGACATGAGGACCTGAGTTTGGATCTCTAGAATTTGCATAAAAGCTGGGCACATCAATGTATGCCTGTAACCCTAGTGTGGGGGAGCAGAGACAACAGGATCGTGGAGGCTCACTGGTCAGCTAATCTAGCCAAAATGATGATCTTTAGGTTTAGCAAAAGACCCTGTCTTCAAAATCATGAGGTACAGAAACAACTGAGAAAAATGTTCCAATATCAACAACTATTCTTCAAATCTGTCTGTATGGATGAGTGTACCTGCTAATGTGTACACATACATATAATATTTTTATAAAGAAAACTTCTAAAAATTAAAAACTAAACCTGTGGATTACCTGGCAATAGCATCTCCTATATACCACGGTGTATACCTCTTTTTAGAAATGTAGCTAGTATGTATGAATCTTTCCCCAAACCACTGGCTCTGTGGCCTTAGATAGCTAATCCAACTTCTCTATAATGTTAACTTTAAAACAGAAGCCAGGAGTGGTGGCACAAGCATTTGTGAGGCAGGTGGATATCTGTGAGTTTAAGGCTAATGTAGATAGAGAAACGCTCTTTTGAAAAACCAAAACCAAACCAAACCAAACAAACAAATAAAAACTTTAAAACAAAGTATCGATCTTCAGGGTTTTTGTTTATTTGCTTGTTTTGTTTATTTGCTTGTTTTTGTTTTTTCAAGACAGGGTTTTTCTGTGTAGCTTTAACTGTCCTGGACTTGCTTTTTAGATCAGGATGGCCTTGAACTCACAGCAATCTGCTTGCCTCTGCCTCTCCGAGTGCTGGGATTACAGGTGTGCACCACTGCATTCACCCGACTTCCGGTATGTTTTACATCTCGCATTTTAAAATCGAACGTTAAGTTAATTTCATGTGAGTTTTCTCTGTAGATATTTAAAACTCATATTCATTTTTCTTGAATATGCTTTTAAAATTTTACTTACATAAAATAAAATCAATGCAAACTATACCTTTGATAGCCACTACCGCTATTTTGATAAACATATTATTATTTTTATAACATTCGTTATTATGATAAATGGTATCTTCGTAAGTATAAAATTTCTTAAATTAGTTTAACCCAGGGAGAAGTAGCATTCTAATCATTCATTATTTTCTTGTATATCTGATTATATGCATTGTGTGTGCGCGTGTGTGTGTGTGTGTGTGTGTGTGTGTGTGTTTGGATGTGTGTGTATGCACAGGGAAATCAGAGTTCCTATTATTCATCAGAAGCCATTCACCTTTTAGATTGACCCAGGGACTGTCACTCAGGCTTACCAAATTGGCTAAGGTAAATGGCCAGTTGGTCCGAGGGATATGCCTGTCTGTGATTTCTCAGCACTGCGATTCAGAGCATAGGCAGCACTTTCGTGTTTTGTTTTTTGTTTGTTTGTTTTTTGTGGTTGCTAGGGCTTGAACTCAGATCTCAATGTTTGCAAAGTAAGGCACTTTATGACCATAACTTTATGACTGTGCTCCCTCCATCCCCTTACCAAACTATGTTCTAATGTAAGGGAATAACAAAACAACAACAAAAGAAATTATGTACGGTTTTAGACACAAGTCTTTCTTCTTGGTCTCCTTTCCAACCTTATCAGTAGAAGAAGGGAATGCTCTAATATTCTAGAAGTGTCTCACTTCACTAAAATGTATACCAAAAAATTTTACCAGCCTGGTGCGGTGGCACACTTCTTTAATCTCAGTACTATGAAAGCAAAGGCCGGTAGATCTCTGTGAGTTCTTGGATAGCCTGATGTACATAGTGAGTTCAGGCCAGCTGTGGTTGTCAAGGAGACTGATAAACAAACACAAAATCAAACAAACAAACATTTCACCATCTCTCCAGAGATGGGATAAAAACCATGCACTGCAAAGCCTTGCCTTGTAATACCATTAAGTTCATTACCAAGCAATACTCAACATCGTTAGTTCAGTGCTGACCCAGCGCAGTGCCACATCACTTGGTTGCCAGGCCATGACGGTATACAGTAGGAGTCCCTGCTCCTTCGAAGGTCATGATTAACATTACGTAATATTTCCAGCATTCTATTAGCAGCAAGTAGATAACTTTTGTTAGGAACAAAGAGGGAGTTTGCAGACACTACTACTGTACGGAGCACATATAGCCAGAAAAGCAACAGAGAAAATGTCAAATGTAGTGCCCCCTACTGGTTTTGCTCATTTTTCCTCACACCAAAAGCGTTCCTGTACCGGAAGTTCCACGGTAGTCACGTGCCAGAAGGGTCTGAAATCACGCTACTGTAACTAGCCAATGAGAATTGCCCCCTGGGCACTTACCACGTGTTCCTCCTAGGAAAGCTCGGATGACCAGTAACCGGCTTTTTGTTACGGAAAACTGCCGCTTAACCTGAATTTTCGTATCTCAGTGCTTACGGCACTGACATTTTCTTGAGGCACTGACACAGGAAAACATGGAGAAGTTCTGTAAGACAGTGGTTCCTAGCTTTCTCACCAAACTGTGGATGTTAGTCGATGATGCTGTCTTGGACCATGTGATTCGCTGGAGCAAGGTAAAAGACTGCATTGGAAGAAACAAGAGTGGGTTTAAAGAGAAGGATGTGGCTTCGGATAGGGTCTTTTTACGGTGTGGGAAACTTTCAGATAGGTTAAAAGGCAAAGGCACAGCATATTTTTGCCACCCCGACGGCTCGTTGGTGGACACTCAGTTCTGTAAGAAGATGATTAAGCCTATTTCAAGCAGTTCTGCGCTGTCTGGCAAAACTAGGCCCATTTTCTACCTTTTGTTTTCTCTTCGGAATTCAAAATAAGCATGTGTTAGACAAGTAAAAAAGTCACTCGGTATAGTACAGCTTCACTGTAAAAATATGAGTGAGGCACACTCCTGCTTTCCTACCAAAGCACAAATTAAGGGGTTTGTTGATTTTTTGGCTACGGTACGTGGTATGGATGTGAAACCATTACCTGAGTGCTCTACCACCGAACTCCAAAACAAGCTCTTATTATTTCTTTGAAAGACGGGGCTTGACTATGTAGCCCAAGCTGGTTGCTACACACAGGAAGCTTTCCAGCCGAGTGTACCAAAACTGGGTGTTTCAGAGCTAGCTGTTGTCACATTTTCTGAGAGAATTTGTAACGCACTTCGTTTAATCACTGGGACATTGTTAGACTCTCATCGAGTAAGCTGAGGTAATTACGAATGCACTCCCCCCCCCCCCACTGGGATTTAGATTTATATTTAGCTTCTAATCATTCTGACTGGGGGTAAAATCATGTAGAATCTGCTAAAGGCAACTTGTGGCCAGTTCTCAAAAGTAACAGCCACTTTGACATCGTGTCCATTTATTTTTGAGACAGGGTTGCATTGTGTAACCCAGGTTTGTCTTGAATTCATGATCATCCTGCCTCAGCATGCTCGGTGGTAGTAATACAGGAAGGTACTACCACATTCAGCTGGGGTAAAATTTTTTGTTAGTAAAATGTCAAAGACGGCTAACTTCAAATAGGGATCAACTCATAGCCACACTTGTTTCATAAACAGCATTTACTTGTAATTCATTTGAAGAAAATAGTGGGTTTCACCTTCAATTTATAACTTCTTTTTGCAACAAAACTATTGAAGTAAAGCCGAGTGATGTGTCTCAGGCCTGTAATCCCAGAACTTGGAGAAGCAGAAATATGGGGATCTTGGTGAATTCGAGGTCAGCCTGGTCTACAAACCGAGTCCAGGAGAGCCAAGGCTACACAGAGAAACCCTGTTTCAAAAAATCAAAAGTAAATATTCAAGAAAATATTTAATATTTAAATAAATAAGTGCTGTGATATAGGTCAGTTGTAAATCTCTTATTTGTCATGGGAAAGGCTCTGGGCTCATCACCAAAACCACAAAGCAGTGATAATATGTTATTAATTAATTAAAGTTGCCATAGAGAGTTTAGAGATTAATCTTTCTATCCTTCTAAGATTTACCCTAGGATTTTCATAGTTATGAATTTATGTGAAGTTCGTGGATGCTGTTTCCATGTCATTTATAAAAGGCACTATCTCAAAGCAGTTGTCGTGATCCTCTCTGCATTGATTTCCTGAGTGGCACACCAGCTTGCAGTATGAGCAATAGTGAATGAGGCTTCCACTTTCTCCATATCTAACCGCTGTTTGTTGTCAGTTATTTTCTTAATCTTAACCATTCTGACTGCATAAATGATATCATCTTCACTAATGTTTTATAAGGAATAAATAAGAGCAAAACAAATGAAAAACAGAAAACAAAATCACTAACATTATCAAATAGAAAAGCAAAGAAGCTAAAATATAGTAATTATAAGAGGTTAGTAGAGCAAAAATAATGCAATAAAAATAAGAAAATCTGGTACAATATTCTATGTATGATACTGCATGTGTCATGCTCCTTAAATAAATAAAATATACACTTACATAGAATGGTGCATAAACAGAATATTTGCTTATTAATATATAGAAATAAAAGCTCTATTTTGAATATTTAAGTTGGAAAAATTTCTGGCTCTTTGACACACACACTCCCCGCCCCCAAGGGAGGAGCAGCCTTGCCAGAACATAGAGGAGGACAGTGCAGCCAGTCCTGATGAGACCTGATAAGCTAGAGTCAGATGGAAGGGGAGGACTTGGAGAGGGGCATGGGAGGAGATGAGGGAGGGAGGGTAGGATTGGGAGGGAATAAGTGAGAAGGCTACAGCTGGGATACAAAGCGAATAAAAGTAACTAATGTAAAAAATAAAAAATAATTTAAAAAACAAATACACAAAAAATTTCTTTGTGATGGTGATCTTACTAGGCCATTTACACAGTGGACAAGGAAAGCATCTATGGATTTTGAAGATGATTTATACTGTAATTATTCAATAAGGAGAGTGAGCACTATAGCACTGATTTTTTTTATCTGTTGTATTTTTTTAAGATTTATTTATTATTTATACAGTATTCTGCATGCATGTTCATCTTCAGGCCAGGAGAGGGCACCAAATCTCACTATAGATGGTTATGAGCCACCAGGTGGTTGCTGAGACTTGAACTCAGGACCTTTGGAAGAACAGCCAGTGC
This sequence comes from Psammomys obesus, assembly GCF_907164565.1. Taxonomy (NCBI): domain Eukaryota; kingdom Metazoa; phylum Chordata; class Mammalia; order Rodentia; family Muridae; genus Psammomys; species Psammomys obesus. The sequence continues at coordinate 5,455,738 of NW_026589447.1, forward strand.
TCTTAACCTCTGGTCCATCTTTCAGACCTCATATTTTATTTTTTTATTTGTATGTTTGTGGTCTCTCTCTCTCTCTCTCTCTCTCTGTATACCATGTGAACATGAGTGCCCATTGAGACCAGAAAAAGATTTTGATCCCCTGAAATAGGAGTTACATGTGGTCATGAACTGCCAGATATGTGTGGGTGCTGAGAAACAAACTTGGGTCCTCTGAAAGAACAGTAACTGCTATTAACTGCTGAGTCAACTTCTAGCCCCAGATATTGTAATTTTTTAGTAATAAATATAGATGTACAAAACAAAGGAAAATAAGACTTTTATATCCTAGCAACATTGAAATGGAATCTTATTGTTTTGATTTGGTTTAGTTTTGGTTTCTGAATTTTGAGACAGGGTCTTTCTGTGTAGCTTTGGCTGTCTTAGACTCACTTTGTAGACCAGGCTGGCCTTGAACTCACAGAGGTGCACTAGCCTCTGCCTCTCCAATTGCTGGGAAATAGATTCCATTTTTTAAGAAACTGTTTTACTAAGACATTCACATCTTGTTGAATTCACTCAAAGAATGAAATTCAAAGTTTTTAAAATATGTTCACCAAGTAGTACAATCATCACCACAATTTTAGAACATTTTAATCATTCCTGCAATATAAATTTCTGTCCATTCACAGTCATTTTCCCCAGTGTGGAATCATATTTCAATGCAGCTCCCATCCCTGTTTCAATAACAATTTGAGTCAGCTCCAAATCTCAATTGCTTGCATAGTGTCCTATGAGAATATTCAGAGGGTATGTTTTCCAACAATAAACCTATTTTAGTAGTGGAGCAATTCTTATTAACTGTGCTGTGATGAGACTGATAAGCAATTACCTGTAAACTCTCCATGTGTGGTTGCTTGAATGAGAAATGCCCCCCCCCCCAATAGCTTTGAGTATTTGGACATTTGGTTCCCATGTGGTTGTCACTGTTAGCAGCAGTTTAAGAGACTCAGCATTCCTGGAGGAAGTATGTCATTAGGGACAGGCTTTGAGGTTTCAAAGTATTATCCACTTCCAGCTCTCTTTCATTCTCTCTGAATCATAATGCTTGCGGTTGAGGATGTAATCTCCTTGCTTTCTACTCCAGCTTCCATGCCTCCCTGCCCTCATGGTCAAAACTCTGTGTACCTACAAGCTCCGATAAATTTTTCCTTCTGTAATTTGCCTTGGTCATGATGTTTTATCACAGCCACAGAAAAGAAACACACACACACACACATATGTTCATAGTTTACAGTGTGATGATAAGACAACACTATGGTAGGTTTTGTTCATACATAGATATTCATACATACTCACAAACATGTACATGTGTGTGCAGCTCATTTTTTTTTTGCATTTAGTACTCCATATTGCTACCTTATCACCTTTAGTTCTAGCACTGTTATAGCTCAGAAACATCATAAAATGTTTCTCCAATAAGGCAAAGCAGTGTCTCTAGCCAACAAAAATCAAAGTCCCGTTGTCTTTAATGTGTGTTCCGTGAAATTAGCTGTTGTCCTCCCAGTTTATTTTTTCTTATCTGAAAACATAAGTTCATCTCTATCCATCATTTATAGGTGATTAATCTTAGCTAGTTTTTAAATTACTAGGCAAGGTGACAGTTTTATTGGGTCTAAAGATTTTTAGTACTATCAGACTTAACAATCAGTAGATTTTTTTTTTTTACCAACTTTCACTTTGATCATTTTTAGAAAACCAGAGTGCCATCGATTCTCTCTGTGTGTGTTTTCTCACACCTGTGCATGTGTGCAAGCATGTGTGTGTATGTGTGCGTGTGTGTGTGTGTGTGTGTGTGTGTGTATGCATCTGTTGTTTTGAGGATATTCAATATGGTGCTCTGTATTAACAATCTTGTGATTAGATTCTATTTTCTCATTTTCTGTAGGTAAGAAATTAGTATGGATGGTTTGCTCTTTTGCAGTTGTTACCTTATATATTTCTGATTACACAAAGTAAATAATTGCTTCCTAATTCTTCCAGTGCTACAGATCAAACTTAGGGCTTTGTGCTGCTGGACAAACCTATGCCACTAAGCTAATCTCCAAATATCCCTATTTTTCTCAGTAGGATCTTATAGTATAGGGTTATTGTTCTTAAACTTGTGATCCTCCTTCTGCTGCTGCCCATGTGCTAGATTACATGTGTGAAAACACTCCCTGTGTTTTCTATCTGAATGATTTTTAAGCTATCAAAGTATATTTTATAATATGAAAACTATAATATTTCATACATATGTCATTATAATTTGTTCTTTTAAAATTTATTTTTAAATTTATAATAATTTATTCACTATGTATCCCAGCTGTAGACACCCTCCCTCGTAACTTCCCAAATCCCACCCTTCCTCCTTTTTCTCCTCCCATGCTCCACTCCAAGTACACTGATAGGGGAGGTCCTCCTTCGCTTCCATTTCATCCTAGCCTATCAGGTCCCATCAGGACCAGCTGAATTGTTGTCCTCTTTGGCCTGGTAAAGTTGCCCCCACTCAGGGGGAAGTGATCAAAGAGCCAGCCACTGAATTAATGTCAGAGACAGCCCCTGTTCCCCTTACTAGGGAATCCACTTGGAGACTGAGTCTATGGGCTACATCTGAGCAGGGGTTTTCGGTCTTCTCAATGCATGTTCCTTGTTGGAGTATCAGTCTCTGCAGGGCCCCCAGGACCCAGTTACTCCTCAAAAAGCTAAACAGTAAGAAAGACCCTATGGAAGATTCTCAGTATCCTCATTCAGAATGACAAAGGCAATAGACATTGGAAGCAGAAGAAGACAGGGAACAGAACAGGAGCCTACCATAGACGGCCTCTGAAAGACTCCACTGATTGAGTTATCGAAGCAGAGGCTGAGACTCATAGCCAAACTTTGGGCAGAATGCATGGATTGTAATGAAAGAAGGGGATATAACGTTTAAATTTATAATTTAAGTGAATGAACAGCATATAAGAATATTATCACTTTTGCTTACTTTAAAATAATTTTTGTTACAGTCTACTTTTATAAACGTAAGTGAAGTACTTACAGTGCAATCCACTGATAACTACTGTTTTGTATATGTGAATTTTTTTTGTGGGGAGCAGGTATGGTATGGATGGAAACTAGGTGCTTTATAACTGATTTATGTCAATATCTCATATTTCTCATTTATGAAATGATGCATTTTATTCCTTTTGAAAATTTGTCTTTCTCATTTGAAATATATCATGAGTATTTCCATTCACTAAATATCCTTACATAACTTAATTTTATCATTGTATAATATTCATTTTATAAATTTAGTTACTATATTAGTGTTATGGTAGTTTCCAGTTTTTGATTTCTATATACAAGTACTTTTCTAACTGTTCATTGCTAAATTTTAGCACATATCAGTAATTATTCTCTATACAATTTTGAATTAGAATTTCTAAGATTGGGAACTTTGAATACTTACTATTAGTAATAATAAGACAGTTTAAATTCTGACAGTATGAATACCTGTTTATCTGAGCTCTTGCAAATCTGTGAATACTGGAGTTTAATATTTTCTTTAGTCTTGCCAGTTTGATAGATAAAATATTGTAGTGATTTATATTTTGAACACTTTTCTTGAAAACTTGATGTCTTAGTTTTTTGTGTTCACATCAGTGCATAGTTCTAGACCACAGTCCATTATGATGGAGGAAGTCACAGCAGCAGGAACCTGAGGAAGCTAGTCACATTACATTCATAATAAAGAAGCAGGGAGCAAGGTGTGAATACATGCATGCTTCACAGCTCCTTCTCTGTGCCTGTGTAGCCCAGGATCCCTGGCACAAGGAATGGTCATACCTGCAAATAAGAGAGGCCTTCCCACATCAATTAGCATACTCAGGATAATCCCTTATAGGTATGCTCACAGGTCCATCTCCCAAGTGATTCTAGATTTTGTCAGGTTGAGAACTAACACTAAACATTAAAATTGACTAACTCTGAATTGCTACTTCACATCTCTTTTTTGCTCAAGTTTGTGGAAATTTTCCTTGTCTTCCTGCTTTTGTTTTCCAAGTACTTGGATTACAGGTATGTTTTACTAAGTCTTGTTTTACCTGTTTACTTTTAATTTGTGAGAGTTCCTGACAAATGCATTCATGAACAATCCATTATATTTTCTTTCATGGCATTTCTTTTGCTTATATTCTATATCTTTTAAAATTTATTTATTTTTATAAATTGCAGTTTATTCACTTTGTATCTCAGCTGTAGCTCCCTCCCTCGTCTCCTCCCAATCCTACCCTCTTTTCCTCATCTCCTCACAAAACCCTCCCCAAGTCCACTGATAAGGGAGGTCCTCCTCCCCTTCCATCTCACCCTAGCTTATCAGGTCTCATCAAGACTGGCTGCATTGTCTTTCTCTTTCGCCTAATAAGGCTGCTCCCCCACTCAGGGGGAAGTGATCAAAGAGCCAGCCACTGAGTTCACATCAGAGACAGCCCCTGTTTCCCTTACTAGAGAACCCACTTGGAGACTGAGCTGCCATGGGCTACATTTCTAAGTTATCTCCATGAATGGTCCTTGGTTGGAGTATCAGTCTCAGAAAAGATCCCTTGGCCCAGACTTTTTTTTTTAGTTCTGTTGCTCTCCTTATGGAATTCCTGTCCCCTCCAGGTCTTTCTATCTCCCCCTTCTTTCATAAGATTCCCTGCACTTTGTCCAAAGTTTAGCTATGAGTCTCAGCCTCTGCTTTGATACCTTGCTGGGCAGAGCCTTTCAAAGGCCCTCTGTAGTAGACTCCTGTCCTGTTCCCTGTTTTCTCCCTCTTCCTATGTCCACCCCGTTTGCCTTTCTGAATGAGGATTGATCATCTTACCAACTGTCCTCCTTCTTGCTTAGCTTCTTTAGGTATACAAATTTCAGTATGTTTACCCTATATTATATGACCTATATCCACTTATAAGTGAGTATATACCATGTGTGTCTTTCTGCTTCTGGAATACATCACTCAGGATGATCTTTTTTAGTTCCTACCATTTACCTGGAGATTTCATGATTTCCTTGTTTTTAACTGCTGAGTAGTATGCCATGATGTAAATGTACCACTATTTCTGTATCCATTCCTTGGTTGAGTGATATCTGGGTTGTTTTCAGATTCTGGCTATTACAAGTAAAGCTGCTATGAACATTGTTGAGCAAATGTCCTTGTTGTACACTTGAACATATTTTGGATACATGCCTAGGAGTGGTATAGCTGGATCTTGTGGTAGCACTATTCCGAATTGTCTGAGAAAGTTCCAGATAGATTTCCAAAGTGATTGTCCAAGTTTACATTCCCACCAGCAATGGAGTAGAGTTCCCTTTCTCCACATCCTCTCCAGCATGTGTTGTCACTTGAGTTTTTGATCCTAGCCATTCTGATGGCTGTAAGGTGAAATCTCAGAGTGGTTTTCATTTCCATTTCCCTGATAACTAAGGGCTCTGAACATTTCTTTTAAGTGTTTCTCTGCCATTTGATATTCCTCTATTGAGAATCCTCTGTTTAGCTCTGGACCCCATTTTTTAATTGAACTGCTTGGTATGCTGTTGTTTAACTTCTTGAATTCTTTGTATATTCTAGACATTAGCCCTCTGTCAGATATAGGGTTGGTGAGGATCCTTTCCCACTCTGTAGGCTTTTTGTTCTGATGACAGTATCCTTTGCTTTATAGAAGCTTTTCAGTTTCGTGAGGTCCTATTTATTGTTTGCTGATCTTAGAGCCTGTGATGTTGGTGTTCTGTTCAAGAAGTTGTCTCCTGTGCCAATGAATTCTAGGCTCTTCCCCACTTTTTCTTCTAACAGGTTTCGTGTGTTTGTTATTATGTTGAGTTCTTTGATACACTTGGACTTTAGTTTTGTGCAGGGTGGTAAATACGGATTTATTTGCATTTTTCTACATGTAGACATCCAGTTAAACCAGCACCATTTCTTGAAGATGCTGTCTTTTTTTCCATTGTATGGTTTTCGTTTCTTTGTCAAAAATCAGATATCTGTAGGTGTGTGGGTTTATTTCTGGGTCTTCTATGGGATTGCATTGATCCACCATTCTGTTTCTATGCCAGTACCATGTATTTTTTATTACTTTCATATTCTGTATCTTATGTTATATTTTACCTCAAGATAAATAATTTGAATCAGAACCTCATACATGCTATGGACATACTTCCAATATGAAGAATTTTGGGTTTTGTGTTTTAAATTTTCACAAGTTTGGGGTTCATTAGGTATCGTTTTGAATATTTACTAGGTGAAACTTTGCTACTTTTTTCTGTAAATGACCAGTTTTTGGTTTTCCTTTATTACAAGGATGGCCACAGCTTTCAGATTGTGAAGGAAGAAACTTTTTCCAATGAAGTACTACCGAAATACTTCAAACATAACAAGATAACCAGCTTTGTACGACAACTTAACTTGTGTAAGTATGATTTAATTGTACAAATATTAGTATTTGTCACCAAAATATCCATTTTCTTTTCACTGTACAAATATAAATCCAAGTTGAGTAAAAGTTCTTACTAGAGTATATTATTTAAACTCTGCTTAGCTTTTTTCATTGGCTGAAGTTTTGTCTTAGTTACTTTTCTTTTTTTCTTTTTTATTTTTATTATTAGTTACATTTTATTAACTTTTTATCCCAGCTGTATCCCTCTCCCTCATTCCCTCCCAATCCCACCCTCCCTTCCTCATCCCCTCCCTGCCCCTTTCCAAGTCCACTGATAGGGGAGGACCTCCTCCCCTTTCATCTGACCCCGTTTTATCAGGTATCTTCAGGACTCGCTGCAAAGTCCTCCTCTGTGGCCTAGCAGGGCTGCTTCTCCCTTGGGGGGTGGGGAGGTCAAAGAGCCTGCCATTGAGTTCCTGTCAGAAATAGTCCCTGTTCCTCTTACTAGGAAAACCCACTTGGTTACTGAGCTACCACGGGCTACATCCGAGCAGAGGTTCTAGGTTGTATCCATACATGATCCTTGGTTGGTGTATTAGTCTCAGAAATGACCCCTGGGCCCAGATATATTTGGTCCTTGTGGAGCTCCTATCCTCTCCACGTCATACTAACTCCCCCTTATTTTATATGATTCCCTGCACTCTGCCAAAGGTTTGGTTATGAGCCTTAGTATCTGCTTTGATACAATGCTAGACAGAGACTTTCAGAGGCCCTCTGTGGTAGGCTCCTGTCCTGTTACTTGTTTTCTCCTACATCCAATGCCCATCCCATTTTTCTTTCTAAGTGAGGTTTGATCATCTTATCCCGGTTCTTCTTTCTTGTTTATCATCTTAGTTACTTTTCTATTGTTGTCATAAAACAGTATGACCAAGGCAACTTATTTTTAAAGAGCTTTTAATTTTGAGCTTACATTTCAGGATTAATGTCCATGACCATCATGATGGGAATCATGGCAGCAGGCAAGCAAGCATGGCACTGGAGCAGTAGCTGAGAACACACATCTTGAAACATAACCACAAGACAAAGAAAGCTTAACTGGGTTCCCCTTTCTCCACATCCTCTCCAGCATGTGTTGTCACTTGAGTTTTTGGTCTTAGCCATTCTTATGTTGAAAGGTGAAATCTCAGGGTCGTTTTGATTTGCATTTCCCTGATGACTAAGAAGGTTGAGCATTTCTTTAAGTGTTTCTCTTCCATTCGACGTTCCTCTATTGAGAATTCTCTGTTTAGCTCTGGACCCCATTTTTTAATTGGATTCCTTGATTTGTTGCTGTTTAATTTAAGTTCTTTATATATTCTGGATATTAGCCCTCTGTCAGATATAGGGTTGGTGAGGATCCTTTCCCACTCTGTAGGCTTTCCTTTTGTTTTGATGACAGTGTCCTTTGCTTTATAGAAGCTTTTCATTTCCTGAGGTCCAATTTATTGATTGTTGATCTTAGAGCCTGTGTTGTTGGTGTTCTCTTCAGGAAGTTGTTTTCTGTGCCAATGAGTACAAAGTGGGAATGTAAACTTGTACAACCATTTTGGAAATCAATCTGGTGCTCAGAAAAGCGCCACTATTAGGAAGAGCATTTCCTCAAGATCCAGCTATATACCAGTCCTAGGCGTATATCCAAAGATACTCAAGTACACAACAAGGACATTTGCTCAACCCATAGCAACTTTTTTTTTGGTAATAGCCGGAAGCTGGAAACAATCCAATTGTCCTTCAGTTGAGGAATAGATACAGAAATTGTGGTACATTTACACAATGGGATACTACTCAGCAATTAAAAACAAAGAAATCATGAAACTTTTAGGCAAATGGTGGGATCTAGAAATGATCATCCTGAGTAAGGTATCCCAGAAGCAGAAAGACACACATGGTTTATACTCACTTATAAGTGGATATAGGCTACATCATGTAGGATAATCATACTAAAATCTGTATACCTAAGGAAGCTAATCAAGACGGAAGACCTTGGTAAGATGCTGTCTTAATTCAGAAAGGCAAACAAGATGGACATGGAAAGAGGGAGAAAACAGGGAACAGGACATAAGCCTAGCACAGATGGCCTCTGAAAGACTCTACCCAGCAGGGTATCAAAACATATGCTGAGATTTATAGCCAAACTTTTTGCAGAGTGCAGGGAATCCTATGAAAGAAAGGGGATATAGAAAGACCTGGAGGGAACATGAGTTCCCCAAGGAGACCAACAGAACCAAAAAATCTGGGCACAGGGCTCTTTTCTGAGACTGATACTCCAAACAAGGACCATGCATGGTGATAAAGTTAGAACCCCTGCACAGTAGTGACCCATGACAGCTCAGTATCCAATAATAGGCACAGGAACCATCTCTGACATTAACTCATGAGCTAGCTCTTTGATCACCTCCACCTGAGAGGGAGGCAGCCTTACCAGTCCACAGAGGAAGACAAAGACCCCAGTCCTGATGAGACCTGATAGACTAGGATGAGAAGGAAGGGGAGGAGGACCTCCCTATCATTGTACTGGGGAAGGAGCATAAGAGAGAGGGTGGGGTTGGGAGGGGATGGTGGAGGGGGCTACAGCTGGGATACAAAATGAATGAACATTAATTAATAAAAATAAAATAAAAATTAAAGAAGAAAGCTAACTGGGAAGTGTGGGTTTTTGAAACCTCAAATCCTACCTCCAGCAACACACCTTCTCCAAATAGGTCACATCTAATCCTTCCCAAACAGTTTTTTTTACCAACTAGTGACCAAATATTCAAACATATGTAAATATGGCTTTATTTCTCCTTTGAACTACTTACAGGTCTCAAAGACACAAAAATCTTTTCTGAAAAGATCTTGTTGAAATTTTCAGTTATAGAAACATACGGATGAATGAGACCAAAAATTTATTTGTTTACATAGTGTGATATCATTTTTATGTAATACCACTATTAAGAATCCTTCCATTTTAGACACTTTTAGAAGTTGTTTATGCTTTTATTTTTCCTAAATTTTTCATAATGAACACTTATTATTTTATAGTGTTAATGATGTACTATTGTCATAAAATATCTTTAAATTACTATCAGATTTTTTTTGAACATAAAACTTTTCTGGACAACTGACTTGATGTTTACAATTGTTATTACTAGTCTCTCTCCTCAATTCATCACAATTAGAGCAAAACCTTCCATTTCAATACGGAATTCACTCTGCAATTAACCAGAGACTTCCTCTCTGGCGCATTCATTAACCGATCATCATCTACTTTTAAGTACTAAATGTGAGAAATAGGGAATAATGTGTTGTTTTAAATCATCTAGGGTAACAATCACAGAAACTTCAAGTTTCTTAACAATACACATTATTTCACTTAAACTACTTAAGGTATACCAACTACAGCTATAGGCATACTAAACATAAATTTAAAGATTTCTTTATTAACTCTCAAGTTAATACACAGTTATTTTTTTTCCTATTGCTTCTCTTCATCTTTCAACATTATAGCATTACTATTTAACCAGTCCAACTTTAACTACAGACAAGATTTATTTTCCTAGTTCCTGAGAAAAGAAAATGATTCTCCTAACTCTTTTTACTTTCATAAGCTCTTGCAGTATTTTTACCTGTACTCCCTCCAATACATAAAAGAAGCCAGAATCACTCATAGTGGAAACTGTTATATTCTCCTTTTAAAAACTGAATTACCTCATCTCATAATATTTTCCAGTTCTATTTATTTTTCTGCATATTTTATTTTTTATGGCTGAGTAAAATATCATTGTGTATATGCCATGTTTTCTTTTTTCCATTCATGTATTGATAGACATCTAGGTTGATTTTATTTCCTTGCTGTTGTGAATAGAATGACAATAATGTAGATACGTATTTGCCCAGGAATACTGAATCATATTCTAAGTATGTTTTTAATATTTTGAGAAACTTCTACATTAGTTTCCATAGTGGCTATACAATGTATATTACAAACAGTAATTTATAAACAGTGTGAAGTTTTCTCTTTCCCCAGCAGCATTTTTGTCATTTGCTTTATTGATGAGACCCACTTCAACTATGGTAAGATGGAATCTCAAAATAGTTCTAATTTGCCTTTCTCTAATAGATAAAGATATAGAACACTTTACAGAATATTTATTGGCCATTTGTATATCTTCTTTTGCAAACTGTCTCTTCAGTTCATTGGCTTATCTATTAATTGGTAGTTTTGATTTTTGAAGTTATTTATATATTTTCTATTTAGCTGAAGTAGCTGGCAAAGAGTTTTATCCCATCTGTAAGCTGTGTGTATTTTAAAGCTTGGTACTATGATCCCTCCAAATTTTTTTCTTCAAAATTGATTTGAGTGCTTGTTATATAGCTTTATTTTTCACTTCTCTTTCCTCCTTCATCTCCTCCCTACCTTTTTTCTTCCATTCTCCTCCTACTTATTTGAAAAATCAAGTGTTTCTTTTTATTTTTAGAAAATTGAATACACATATGCACTGGCTTCTGGCTATTTTCTTCCCCATTACCCTTTCTCATGCCTCTCCTGTCCCCATCAATATACTTCTTCCCAAAAAAATCTTCCTCTGGTGGGTTTAAATATGTATGGTTCACTGAATTTAATTTTATTTTCTTGCTCAAGTACAGGTAAGAGGTTATTTGCTAGAGCAAGGACAATTTACCAAGTAACAGCAAAACTGAACAAACTGATTACCTACAACCCCAGTCCATACTCCTTTTGTGACACCTCAGGTTTCTTGATGATGCAAGTCTTCAGGTAACCACAACTGTAGTGAATCTGTGAATGTAGTGGCCATTTACTATGCAGAAGATTCTGTTTCTCAGCATTCTCCCTAAAACTTTGGCACTTGTACTCTTTGTGCCTCCTCTGCAGTGATATTCCCTGAGCCATGGGAAAGGTTATAATAGATATCCCATGTAGAGTAGATTATTATATAATCATTTATTTTCTGCACTTTGAATAGTTGTAAGTGTGTGCACTAAGTGCTTTCCATTTCAAAAGATGTTTTTTCTTACAAAGGCTTAGAGCAACAGTAATCTATGGATACAAACATACATTATAAAAAGCAGTTCGACAAGATCCCCATTTAGTAAAACTACAGTAACAATTTTTCTAAGGCTTGGACCTACTCAGTCACAGGTTCTTCTTCATCAGGTTTACAGTAGCAGGCATGAGGTCTCTCCCATGGAATGGGTCACAAATCCAGGACAAAAGAATAGTTGATTACTCCCATAGTTGTCATGACACCTTTGCACCAATGGCACATCCTGCCATGCAGAACATTACTGTAGCTCATGTGCACCACAGCAGCCTACATAACACCTCTGACACTGAAAACAAGCAAAAGCAAAGGAAGCTTCTAGCTCCATTTCAGCTTGATTTCTCTGTGTACCGAAACTCACATGTGTGAACACTTTCACCTTCTTTTAAAACATAATATTATTCATTTATGCTTTGAAAATATCATTCATGTGCCCATGGATATTGATCATAGCCACCGTTACCTATACTGTCCATCTCTAACTCCACTTCCCAAATTTATCCATGCCTTTTTACCCTGGCACATTGAATCTACTACTGCCTATATGAACATGATTGTGGGGCCATTCAGTGGAGAAGACCAACTTACCAGGTGCCATACTCACAAAGATAAATGACTTTCCCTTCTCAGTAGCTATCAACTGCCACTACTTTCCATTTTAGGGCTGAGGCTCAGTAGCCTTTCCTCCATTCCTGTGGAAATTTTAACTGGCTTGATTTTGTGCAGGTAATCACAACTGCTCTGAGTTCCTGTGTGTACTGCCCATGTCAGATCGAAAACAACATTTCACATCATTCCTCTACATCCTCCGTCTCTTATGTCCTTTTCTTCCCATCTTTATTAATGTTCCTGGAGCTTTGGATAGTGGGAGTTGATATAGATGCTGATTTGTGGTTTCAAACTCATGCTCACTCTTCCTTATCATTTTGATGAGTTATCAGTCTCTGCTCATATCAGAAAAGAAGATTCTCTGATCAAACTGAAAGAAAATTTAACCTGTGGGTATAAAAAATATTTAGATTATGGAAATTTGATAACATGACCACTTAGCAAAATGACACCAAGAGAGTTTGCCAACAGAGGCAGTGATCTCTCCAGATATAAACTGCTGACCAGGTTAATAGTGCCAGACATGAATTCCCTCCTGCACAAATGATCTCAAATTTACAACTTGTTTATCCATATAATAGTCACACATAATTAGGCACAACTTTTTTGATATGTCAATACTGTAGCATGCAGAGTTCAGAGCTGGATTAAAATGATTTATGCCTTCTCCAGTAGCCTGAATAGCACATCCTGGTACTGTGAAAGCTAGCCAGGAGAGAGAAAGTATCCTGGTTAGTCTGAGACTGATTTCTTTAGGTCCTACAACCAAAGTGGGTGGTGTCTTTAGCAGTAGGGTTTTCTCATCTAGTTATAGTGAGCAACCAAGAACACTGACAATAGTCTGTGCTGTTTTGGGTGACACCGGGTCTTCCTCATTAATAATAACTCATAGGAGGGAAAACTGTATTTGGTGCTAAGATTTTCATTTAATAACCTATGTCTTATGGGAACAGTATTGTCCGCCCATGAAGGATAACTCTGATTATATTATTAAAAAAATAATTTTAATCTGGGCACAGGGTCTTTTCTGAGACTGACACTCAACCAAGGACCATCTATGGATATAACATAGAACTTCTGCTCGGATGTGGCCCGTGGTAGCTCAGTAACCAAGTAGTTTTCCAAAGTAAGGGGAACAAGGGCTATTTCTAACAGGATCTCAAGGGCAGACTCTTTGACCTCCCCCCCCCCAGGGGAGGAGCAGTCCTGTTAGGCCACAGAAGAGGACTTTGCAGCCAGCCTTGAAGATACCTGATAAAACAGGGTCAAATGAAAGGGGAGGAGGTCCTCCCCTATCAGTGGACTTAGAAAGGGACAGGGAGGAGACCAGGGAGAGATTTGGGGAGGGGGAGGGAATGAGGGAGCGGGATACAGCTGGGACACAGAGTTAACAAATTGTAACTAAAAAGAAAAATTAAAAAAAATAATTTTAATTAGCTTACAAATTATTGGGTTTTTATAAGGCTTCATACATCCATAGGTTTGGTTAACTTTCCCTTTATTTTCTCCTTTTTCCCATCTCTTCCTCCATTCCCACTTAGACATTTAACACTCAGTATCCCTCTAAATAATTTCAGATCACATGTGTTCAACTATAGCCTCTTATTATATTTTTTACTTGGATCATAGGTTTCCATATAGCTTTTTCATACACTCTTTATTTTGATTAATCCTTCCCCTATCCCTCTTTTTCAAATTCTTTACCCCACTTCTTTAAAAGTTTTCGCCTCCAATATTACCCTTTACTTTTATTTTATCTATATTTTACTATCCTGGATCCACACCTGATAACATGTGTTGTGTTCCTTTCTGGGACTGGGTAATTTCACAGTAGAATGTAGTCCAGTTCTACCTATTCACCTGAAAATTTTATTTTTTAAAATCTTCTATTTTTTATTAATTACTTGATTTATTTACTTTAAATCCTTGTCAGAACTTCCCTTCTCCTTCCTGTCCCTCTTTCTCACCTCCCTAACCCTCCCGCTAAACCACCTCCCTGTCCTCTCAAAGAAGGGGAGACATGGTTACCAACCTGCCTTGATGTGTCAAGGCAGGTTGGTAGAACTGGGTACTTCTTTTATTGAGGCTAGACAAGGCCATCTAGTTAGAGAAAATGAATCCAAAGGCAGGCAACAGAGAAAAAGCCTCTGCTCCTGCTTTTAGCGGTCCCACATGAGGAACAAGTTGTACATCTATTATATATGTGGGGGGTGGTTCTAGATCTGTCTCATGGATGCTGTCTGGTTGGTGGTTCAGTCTCTGTGAGCCCCTATCCGTCCAGTTGATTTTGTAGGTTTTCTTGTCGTGTTCTTGACTTTGCTGGCTTTTAATCCTCCTTTCCCATCTTCCATAAGATTCCCTGAGCTCTGCCTAATGTTGGGCCTTGGGTCTCTGCCTCTGTTTTCATCAGCTGCTGCGTGAAGCCACTTAGATGGCTGTTATGCTAGCCTCTTGTCTACATGTACAGCAGAATATTATTGTGTCAATGGTGGGCTCTCTCTTATGGCATGAAATTCAAGTTGTGCCAGTCATTGCCTGGTTGGATTGAAGAAAGTTTTCTGTGGGTTTGTGTCCCCTTCCTTCCACTGGAAGGCTCGCCTAGCTACAGGAGGTGACCACTTCATGTTTCTCTTTCCCTGCTGCTAGGAGAATCTCAACTAGGGTCACCACTAAAGACTCCCAAGAGCCTCCAGTGTCCCAGAGATGTCTCTCACCAATTTCTGTTCTCCCTCCCAGACCTCCCCCCTTTCCCCACACCTGACCCCACCCTTATTTCCCCCTTCATCTCCTCTCCCACCATGTTCCCTCCCTCCATCTACTTCAGATGTCTATTTTATTTCCCCTTCTGAGTGAGATTCAAGCTCCCTTGGGTCCTCCTTGCTACGTAGTTTCTTTGGGTCCATGGATTATATCATGGTTTTCTTGTATTTTATGGATAATATCCACTAATAAGTCAGTACATATCATGTGTGTCTTTCTGGGCCTAAATTACCTCACTCAGGTTGATCTTTTCTAGTTCCATCCATTGGCCTGCAAATTGCATTATGTCTTTCTTTTTAATAGCTGAGTAGTATTCCATTGTGTACATGTATCACATTTTTTTTATTAGTTCTTCATTTGAGGGACATCTAAGCTGTTTCTAGTTTCTGGTTATTACAAATAAAGCTGCTATGAACATAGCTGACCAGATATCCTTGTGGTATGGTGGAGTGTCTTTTGAGTATATGCCCAGGCGTGGAGTAGCTGGGTCTTTTGGTAAAACTATTTTCAGTTTACTGAAAAAGCACTGTATTGTTTTTCACAGTGGTTGTACAAATTTGCATTTCTACTAATAACGGATGTGTTCCCTTTGCTCCCCATGTCCTTGCCAGCATGTGCTGTCACTTGTATAACTCTGCATTTTGTTTAGTTGCAGTTTTCCATAATGATCTCTATCTGTTGCAAAGAGATGTTTTCTTGATGAGGAGTGGAGACTACACTTATCTGAGGTTATAGGGACAAACATTTACAGTGTAGTTAGAGATTATGCTGGTTTAGTCTAGTGGTGGTTGTAGGTTCTCCTTCAGGATTCATGACAACACTGGCCCTGGATATTTGGCTAGATTTCCATTACCAGACATGAGTTTCCTCTAGTTGAGTAGCTCATAAGTCCAATTAATGAACTGTTGGTTTTGCTAATGTAACCATAGGGTTAGTGTACGTTATTAGTCTTTGTGGTTAATAGGTCTCATAGCTGAATAGGATTATTGGTTGCTTCCCTGTCTTAGAGCTTCCATGTCACCTTCGGATACCATGAAAGCCAGTTCTTAAGCCTTCCTTAGATATTTAGGTCAGATTCAACACAAGGGCCTTTCGGTGCTGTGTGCAAAGTGCATGGTGTTTTCAGCGCTGGAGACTTACCTTCCATATCTGGGAGTAGCCAAGGACAATACCTATAGTTTGTAATGGTTTGGGAGCCTCTTGGACAACCCTGACAAACAACTCAAAGATGCCTGGTGTTAGGTGTTTTGTTTTGTTTTTAGATGAGTTTTTGTTCCTGCAGGGAGCATTTCCAGCTCAGAGACTTAGGTAGATAACAGGTAGTAATATATATATATATATATATATATATATATATATATATATATATATTAATTACTGTTTTACACTTTTACTTTTATTTTACTCTCTTATGTATTTATATCCCTCTAATTCTCTGTTTGGAGCCCCCGTTTTCCTATTTCCTCAATAAGATCACTTGTACTCAGATATTCCATTTTCTACTGCTCCCCCACCTCCACCCTAGAAATGGTACCTTTTTATTTTCCTGGTTTCTGAACTGACTTCAGGATATGTACTCTCATCTCAAAATTTGGAACTAAGAACCTGAGATGAGAAAACATGCAACCTTTATCCTTCTGAATCAGTGTTACCCAACTCAAGATGATATTTTCTAGTTTTGTCCACTTACCTGAATTGTATCTGTTTTGTAAAAATATGGGGGTATTTAGTGGGAAAAAATAAGAACCCTCATGTGATTAGTTTTGTGTTATTTGTTTTAATAAAGGATGTGGAAATTAGAAATATAAGTTAAACTTCTCACTACATGATGATAATTCTTCAAAAACTAATCCTTCAGAAAGTAATTTTTGAAATAAATGTTTCTTTTTAGGATATATTTGGGTAATTCTCTATTATTAATTAAGCACATATAAGCATAATAAGCTATGTTTAACCTCATTACTTCACAGGTACTGGGGCCATGCTCTTAATAGATGTATTCTATCACTCTCCTCACCCTTTTTCTTTAGGAACATTTTTCTCCTCTCTTTCCTCACCTCTCTACATGCTCACTCCCACATAAATACAAATATACAAAAAATATAACCTGGGGTCCACATGAGCAAGAAAGTGTGGTGTTTGTTTTCTTTTAGTTATCAGCCTTCATAGAATATTTTTCAGTTCTGTCCATTTGCTTACAGATTTTGTAATTTCATTTATCTTTTAGATGAATAAATTTTCATTTTATTTATATACCACATTTTTTCATTGTCCATTAAACAATTGGTGGACATCTAGGCTGATTGTGTTTTCTTCCTATTGTGATTAGAGAAGTTATGAACATGGATACCCAGGAATCTTTCTGGTAAAATATAAAGGCCTTTCAATATATGCCCAAGGGTCGTCTAGCTGTATCATATGTAATTGTACTTTTCATTTTCCTTTAAAAATTTCACTCTGCAAATTTCATGATTTCCTCATTTTTGATTGCTGAGTAGTATTCCATTGTGTAAAAATACCACAATTTCTGTATCCATTCCTCCGTTGATGGACATCTGGGTTGTTTCCAGGTTCTGGCTATTACAAATAAAGCTGCTACAAACATGGTTGAGCAAATGTCCTT
The DNA here is from genome assembly GCF_907164565.1 of Psammomys obesus. Classification (NCBI taxonomy): domain Eukaryota; kingdom Metazoa; phylum Chordata; class Mammalia; order Rodentia; family Muridae; genus Psammomys; species Psammomys obesus. Next base: position 5,473,221 of record NW_026589447.1, read on the forward strand.
GTTGTGTACTTGAGCAAATTTTGGGTATATACCTAGCAGTGGTATAGCTGGGTCTTGAGGAAGAAAAGATCATTCTGAGTGAAGTATCCCAAAAGGAGAAAGACAAACATGGTATATACTCGCTTATATAGACCTACAAGATATGATAAACATAATGAAGTCTATACACCTAAAGAAGATAAACAAGAAAGCAGACACGGGGTAAGATGACCAATCCTCACTTAGAAAGACAAATGGGATGTGCATTGGATGTATGACAGGAGTCTACCGCAGAAGGCATCTGAAAGATTCTACCAAGCACCGCTTCAAAAGAGAAACTAAGACTCATAACCAAACCTTCGGCAGAAGGGGAATTAGTATGATGTGGAAAGGATAAGAGCCCCACAAATACCAAATATATGTGGGCACAGGGTTATTTTCTGAAACTGTTTCTCCAACCAAGGACCATATGGATATAACCTAGAACCTCTGCTTGGTTGAAGCCCATGGTAGCTCAATAACCAATTGGTTTCCCATAGTAAGAGGAACAGGAACTATCTCTTACAGGAACTCAAAGGCAGGCTCTTTGACCTCCCCACCCCCCAAGGGAGGAGCAGTCCTGCTAGGCCACAGAGGAGGACTTTGCAGCCAGTCCTGAAGATACCTGATAAAACAGGGCCAGAGGAAAGGGGAGGAGGTCCTCCCCAATCCGTGGACTTGGAAAGGGGCAGGGAGAAGCTGAAGGAGGGAGGGTGGGATTGGGTGGGAATAAGGGAGCGGGATACAGCTGGGATACAGAGTTAATAAAATGTAACTAATAATAATAAACAATAAAAATATTCCACACTAATTTCCAGAGTGACTAAACCAGTTTACATTTCTACTAACAGTGAATAAGGATTTCTCTTTCCTTACGACTTCACCAGCATCAGTTATAATTTGTTTTTTTTGGTGATAACTATTCTGAATGCAGTTAGAGGGAGTCTTATAGTAGCTTTAATTCTAATTGTCCTGGCAGCTAAGGATGTTGAACATTAAAAAAAAATAATAATTGGGCATTTGAATTTCTTCTTTCAGAACTCTCTGTTCAATTCCGTAGCTGTGCTTTTCTTTTCCTTTATTTATTTATTTATTTGTTTGTTTGTTTGTTTGTTTGTTTGTTTGTTTATTTAATCACTTTACATCTTAGGCCCCTCCATCCTCTCCTTCTGCTCCCACCCCCACACTCTCTTCTCCCATTTCTCCTCTTCTCCCTCCCAGAGAAGGGGAACCCCAACTGGTACCAGTGTAACTTGGTATTTCGAATAATGATAGGGACTAAACACATCCTCTCCTACTGGAGAATGACAAGGCAGCCCAACTAGGAGAAAGTGATCCAGTAGCAGGTAACAGGTTCATAGACATCCCCTGCCTTCCTGTTGTTAAGGGACTGGCAGGATGACCAAGCAGCACAATCTCTACATATGTGCAGGGGGTCTAGGTTCAGTCCATGCAAGCTCTTTGGTTGATGATTCAGTTTCTGTGAGCCACAGTGGACCCAGGTTAGATTGCTCTGTAGGTCTTCTTGTGGTCTTCTTGCCTCATCCAGCTGTCTCTATCCTTCCACCCACTGCTTCACAGCACTCCAAGAGCTCAGACCACTGTTTGACCTTGGGTCTCTGCATCTGTCTTCATCAGCTGCTGTGAAAAGCTTCTCAGAAGACAGTTATGCTTGATTCTTGTCTGCAAGGGTAACATAGTATCATTAATAGTGACAGAAGTTGATTCTCTCCCATGGGGTGGGTCTCAAGATGGCCCAGTCACTGATTTGCCATTCCCTCAATCTCTGTTCCATCTTTGCCCTTCACTTTGTGTAGACAAGACACGTTTTTAAGTAGAAGGTTTTTATGTGATTAAAGGTTTTTAATCCCCTTCCCTCTACTGTGAGTCCCACCTGGCTACAGGAGGTGGTAACTTCAGTCTTCTTAACACGGATGCTAGAAATTTCAGCTAGGGTCACCTCCATAGACCCTTGGGAGCTTCCCCTCTCCCAGAGATGACCCTCCCTGACTTCTATACTCTCTCTCAGTTCTCACACTCCTCCTCTCCCCTGTTATCTTCTCTACCCCATCTCCATCCAGTTTCCTCCCTCCAACTCCTTAGGATGTCTATTGTATTTCCTTTTGTGTGTGTGAGTGTGTATGTGGGGGGGGGGGTTAAGTATGTGGTGTTTGGTGTTTTGTTTTGGCTTTTCAAGGCAGGGTTTCTCTCTGTATCTTTGGCTGTTCTGGACTCACTTTGTAGACCAGGCTGGCCTCAGACTCACAGAGATCCACCTACCTCTGCCTCCATAGTGCTGGGATTAAAGGTGTGCACCACCATTCTAGGAGCCTTCGCTGCTTTATTTATTTATTTTTGATTAGTTGTTTGTTTCCTTGTTTAGATTTTTAATTATCTATACATTCTACATATTAAACCTCTTTAAAATACTGTTGGAAATACTACTGATTTGAGGCTTAGTTTTTTTTTTTTTATCCTTACATTTTGCTGAAAGTGTTTACCAGTTCAGTTTTGAGTGGAATGTTTACAATGACTTATATAGAGAATTATATTATTGGAATGGTTTTGTATCTTGTAGTTTATCCAAAGTGTTTATCAGTTCAAGTTTTGGGTGCAATGTTTACTGTGTCTTATGCATAGAATATATCATCTTCAAATAAGGATAAGTTTAACTCTTTTCTTCACATTTGTCTTTTTTATTTACTTCTTTTGTCTTTTTTTTTCTTTAGCTAAGAATTTCAACACTATATTAAGAGTGAATAAAGTGTCTTGGGATATCACACTGCCTCAGCTCAAATTAGGCCCCATTCCTTCCTATGTCCTAGGCCATCTGATAAAAATCTAATCTCATCTTGATTCACATTTTTAAATCACTGAAGCTGCCCAGATCATTGTTCCAATTCACAATTCTCTATAACCACCCAAGAGGCCCTTGTAAAGTACCCATTTCCAGCAGATGACTTTACTGAGCAAAATTATTAATCATAATTGATGAGGAATGAAAAATCTGTTATGATAAAACAGACTGAAAGAATGTGTAACCACAGTTCAAAACTTACAAAGATTTTTGTAAAAACTACTTCTGAACAAAAAGAAACACTGGTAGATTTTAAGCTATAGAGGAACAGCAGCATGGTAAGAGTAGATGACTTCCAAAACATGCTGTCACTGATGGACAGGTCATCCAGAAAAAAATTGAAAACATCAGCATTAAATGTAAGAGACTAAATGGACCCAGCAGACATCTAAAGTATATTCTCTAACACTACAGAACATACTCAAATGAATAAAAAATGTGTTAGAGACAAAAATCTCATGCTTCTCTCAATAGAGGCCAAAAAGGTCTTTTGGCAAAAATCTAAAATCCTCTTCATTGTGAAAGTCCTGGAGAAAATAAAACTGAAGGGAACATTCCACAACATATCAAAAGGATATATGACAAACTCACAGCCAACATCACTTTTAAATGGAGAAAAACTTGGATAAATCCCATTAAAATCAGGAATAAAAGACTGTTGTCTTCACTCAAAGTCCCAGCTAGAACATAAAGCAAGAGATTGAAACAAAAAGATACAAATAAGAGAAGAAGAAGTCAAATTATGACTATTGGGAGATGGTGTAATACTATTACAGATCCCAAAGACTCTGCCAGAAAATCTTAGAACTTACCTGCACTTTTCACAAAGTGGCAGTATAGAAAACCAACATATAAGCAAGCTTTATGGTTCCACAATGATCTATTTGTCTATTGTTAGCATTAATTGATGGGGATTTTAATTGGGGTTTTATTGAATCTGTAAAATGTTGCCAAACAAATAGCATTCCATTCTATTTAGAGTGCGTCCTGTCTTTTCTAGCACTTTAAGGGTTCAGGTGTCATATTAATGTCTGTGACTTACTTCAAGCTGACTTTTTTAATATAATTTTTTATTACAATTTTTCACTTTGTATCCCAGCTGTAGCCCACCCTCGTTCCCTCCCATTCCTGCCCTCCATCCCTCCCTCCCTCATCTCCTCCCATGCCCCTTTCCCAGTCCACTGAGAGTGGGGGACCTCCTCCCCTTCCATCTGACCTTAGCCTATCAGGTCTCATCAGGATGTATTTCATAGTCTTCCTCTGTGGCCTGGTCAGGCTGCTCCCCCTCCCCCTGGTGGAGAAGATCAAAGAGCCAGCCAGTGAGTTCAAATCAGAGACAGCTCCTGCTCCCCTTATTAGGGAGCTCATTTGGAGACTGAGCTGCCACAGGCTACCTCTGTGCAGGGGGCTGAGGTTATCTTCATGAATGGTCCTTGGTTGGAGTATCAGTCTCAGAAAAGATCCCTTGGCATAGATTTTTGTTGTTTTTGTTGTTCTGTTGCTAACCTTGTGGAGCTTCTGTCCCCTCCAGGTCTTTATATCTCCCCCTTCTTTCATAAGATTCACTGAACTCTGCCCAACGTTTGACTGTGAGTCTCAGGATCTACTTTAATACCCTGCTGGGTAGAGTCTTTCAGAGGCCCTCTGTGGTAGTCTCCTGTCTTGATCCTCTGTCCCATTTGCCTTTCCGAATGAAGATTGAGCATCTTACTCAGGGTACTCCTTCTTGCTTAGTTTCTTTAGGTGTACAGATTTTAGTATGATTATCCTATATTATATGTAATATCCACTTATAAGTGAGCATGTACCATGTGTGGCTTTCTGGGATAGGTGACTCAGGATGACCTTTTCTAGTTCCTACCATTTGCCTGGAAATTTCATGATTTCCTTGTTTTTAATAGCTGAGTAGTATTCCATTGTGTAAATGTACCACAATTTCTGTATCCATTCCTCAACTGAGGGACATATGGGGTGTTTCCAGATTCTGGCTATTATGAATAAAGCTACTAAAAACATGGTTGAGTAAAGTTTATTATTTTATGTGTGGACATTGAATTTCCCTAGACTATTTGTTGAGGAATATGTCTTCCTTTAGTGAATATTTTTGGCATTTTTGTAGAAATTTGGGCAGCCATAATTGTATTGACTTGTATCTGAGTCTTCAATTTTATTCCATTGGCTCAATTTTTATGCCAGTGCCGTGTGTTTTAACTGCTGTGTTCCTGCAATATCACCTGAGAGGAGATATCGTAGTCACTCCAGCATTACCTTTTTTTCCCTCAAGCTTCATTTGTCTTTAGTCTTTTGTACACACAAACACACACATATTGTTCTTTTGAGGAATTCTTATTCAGATATTTACTATGTTTTTTTTTTTTAATTTGGTTATGGTGTTTATTGTTGTTATTGCTTGGGAGTAGATGGCCTAGTTTGTCATATCTCCAGATACCTTTGTTTTTCTTCCTTTTCTCTTTTTTTATAAATCATTTATTTACTTATTTATGTATTTCCCTTCTTATTAAAAATATATTCTTTTTCTCATATAACATATCCTGATTACAGTTTCAGCTCCCTTTACTCTTTCCATTTTCTCCCCACTTCCCCTCTCATATGGATGCAACCATTTCTGTCTTTTATTAGAAAAGAGCAGTCTTTCTAAATGATAACAACCAAACATGACATAATAAAATATAATATGATAAAACATCACATTGAAGTTGGACAAGACAATACGAGAAGAAAAGCACCAAGAGAAGGCTTACAAGAATAAGAGACGCACTCATTCACACACTCGGGAGTCCTATAAAAATTCTAACCCAAAAGCTATAATATAATTCACAGAGGACCTGATACAGACCCATGTGCTTGCTGTTTTAATCTCTTTGAGTTCATATGAGCTTTGCTCTATTGATATTTAGGCCCTTACTTTCCTGGTGTTCCCCATCACCTCTGGTTCTTAAACTCTTTCCGCCTCCTTTTCTGATGAATTTTCTGAGCTCTGTTTGATGGAGACATCCAAGGTTTCTCTCTCTCTCTCTCTCTCTCTCTCTCTCTCTGTCTCTCTCTCATCTATTTATAGATCTCTATATGCTCATCTGCTACAGGAGGAAGCTTCTATGATGTGGCTGAATAAGGCACTGATATATGAGAAGAAGAGAATATTATTAGGAGTAATTTTTTATGTTGTAATTGATTTTTTAATTTTATTTTTTTTAAATATTAGTTTCAGTTTGTTAACTTTGTATCCCTGCTGTATCCCACTCCCTCTTTCCCTCCCAATCCCACCCTCCCATCCTCATCTCCTCCCTGCCCCTTTCCAAGTCCACTGATAGGGGGGACCTCCTCCCCTTTCATCTGATACTGGTTTATCAGGTATCTTCAGGACTAGCTGCAAAGTCCTCTGTGGCCTAGCAGGGCTGCTCCTCACTGGGGGTGGGGGGGTGTGCAAAGAGCCAGCCACTGAGTTCATGACAGAAACAGTTATTAGAAGTAATTTTATTGCTACTTCTTTTAGACCCATAATATTTGGTTTTACCTGAAGTCCCTGGACTGTCTATTCTCTGGTTCTTAGTTAGCTGAGCAGTATTAGGTATGGGTTCCATCTCGTAGAGTGGACCTTAAGTCAAATCAGAGACTGGTTTGTGCCACCATCTCCCTGGCATATTTCACATGCAGGACAGATTGTAGATCAAGGGTTTTATGGCTGGGTAGGTGTTTACATTTTGTGGTAGCCTGAAGAGCACCTTCCCATAGCAAAGACATTAGAAAGTAGGAGAGAAGATTTTATGTAGGCATCAGGTCAATATCTTCATGTTCAATGAGTTGTGTGGATATTGCCCTTGGCTATGGGGTCTTTGTTATCAGTTTATAGAGAGGAACCTATTATCTTGGCAACAGACTAGGTTCCTGGGAATTTTTATGAGACTCCTTTGGCTAACAACTCAATTGTATGTAACCAAGTCCCTGTGCTAGAAACTTCATTTGGTGACAATAAATAGCCAGTTAGTCCTTTGTCTCCCCTGTTATGTGGAGACTTCATTAGGATTGTCTTTATATATTGTTTTCACTGTGCTAGGGTTTCATACCACTCCACAAATGCACCTCAATTCTAGCTGTCTCTTCTTGCATTCTCTCCCTCAACCCTGTCTCCACTCATCCTTCTAAATTAATCCTTCCATTCCAGTCCTCTACATCCCCAGGATACCCATAAAATCTATTCTATTTCCCCCTCTTAGGGATCTCTTTTCTCTATATCTAATTTCTCTAGGTCTAGTGATTGTAGCATGGCTATCATTTATTTAATGATCCACACATAAATGAATACATACCATATGTGTTTTTCTGGGTCTGGGTTACCTCACTCAGTTTTATTTTGTCTAGTTCCATACATTTACCTGCAAATTTCATGATGTTATTCTTTTAATAGCTGAGTAATGCTTCATTGTATAAATGTACCACATTTTTTAAAATTTATATTCTTTGGTTGAAGGACATCTGAGTTGTTTCCAGTTTCTGGTTATTACAAATAAAGCTTCTATAAACATAGTTGAGCAAGTGTTCCTGTTGTAGGGTGGATCGTCTTTTAGGTATATGCCCAAGAGTTGTAGAGATAGATCTTGAAGTATATCGATATCCACCTTTCTGAGGAACCATCATATTGATTTCCACAGTTCCTTTACAAGTTTCCACTCTCACCAGCAATGGAGGAATGTTCCCCTTTCTCTACATCTTCACCAGCATTAGCTATCACCTATTTTATTGATCTTAGCCATTCTAACAGGTGTAAGATGGAATCCCAAAGTGCTTTTGATTTTGCATATCCCTGGTTGCTAAGGGTGTTGAACATTTCTTTAAATGATTCTTGGCCATTTAAGACTCTTCGATTAAGAACTTTTTGTTTAGATCTGTGCTGCATCTTTTAATTGGATTATTTGGGTTTTTTGGATGTCTAGCTTAATGAGTTCTTTATATATTTTGAATATTATCCCTCTGTTGGATGTGGAGTTGGAAAACAAATTTACCCATTCTGTAGGCTGCTTTTTTGTCTGATTGATGATGTTCATTGCCTTACAGAAGCTTTTCAGTTTCATGAGATCCCTGTAATTGATTGTTGATTTTAGTTCCTGCGCAATTGGTGTTCTGTTCAGGAAGTTATCTCCTGTGATAATGAGTTCAAGGCTCTTCCCTGCTTTCTTTTCTATAAGGTTCAGTGTATCTCGTTTTATGTTGAGCTCTTTGATCCATTTGGAGCTGAGTTTTGTACAGGGAGATAAGTATGAATCTATTTACCTTTTTTCTATGGGCAGACATCCATCTTCACCAGCACCATTTGCTGAAGATTTTGTCTTTTTTTTTCCCAGTGTGTAGTTCTAGCTTCTTTATAAAAAATCAGGTGTCCATAGGTTTGTGAATATCTGTCTACGTCTTCAGTTGAATACCACTAATCAACACGTCTGTTTTTGTGCAATACCATATTGTTTTTATTACTATAGATCTGTAATACAACTTGAAATATGGGATGGTGATATATCCAGCAGTTCTTTTATTAGCTTTGATTGTTTTAATAATTGGGGTGTGTGTGTGTGTGTGTGTGTGTGTGTGTGTGTGTGTGATTCCATATGTTTTCCTTTCTTTTTCATACTGTCTTCTTTTTCAGTATTTTCCAAATGATGGACATGGCACTAAAAGGAGATAACACACAGATCATGTAGTGTTATGCCCACTTCGAAATAAGTGAGATACTGTGCTGTCTTGACTTTAGACAGTGACTGAAAAAACTGGAATCCGTTGGTTAAAATAAGGCTTGAGTATTTATGTAACCCATCCTTATTTCTTTTAACTCTAGAGTCACTGTCAAGTTGTGCACAAGCAATTTAAATTGAAATCTCAAATTCTGGAGCTGGAAAGACAGCTCAGTTGGTAAAGTCCTTGTGCAAGTGTGAGGAAATGTGTTCAGACTCCATCCCAGCACTAATATAAAAGTCAGGTTGCGTATACCTATGCACTAACATATAAGTCAGATTGTTTATATTAAACGCCAGTCCTGAGGAGTAGAAAGCAGAGATAGGCAGACCCATAGAACTCACTTAGCTAGTTATCTCAGACACAACAGCAAATTCTGAGTTCAATGAGAGATGCTGCCTCAAAAGTGGGGCAACATTAGGTAAAAGGGGGATTGAAAAAAAAAATGAAGAAGATATCAGAGGATGGAAAGATCTCCCATGCTCACGGAACGCTAGGGTTAACATAGTGAAAATAGCAATCCTACCAAAAGCAATCTACAGATTCAATGCAATTCCCATCAAAATATCAAAACAATTCTCTACATAACTTGAAATAACAATTCTTAATTTCATATGGAAAAACAAAAATTCCAGAATTGCTAAAAACAATCCTGTACAATAACAGATCTTCTGGAGGTATCTCCATCCCTGATCTCAGGCTGTACTATAGACCAATCTTATATAATAACTGCATGGTCCTGGCATAGAAGCAGAATGGCAGATCACTTCTGAAAGACTATACTGATTGAGGTATTGAAGCAGAGTCTGAGACACATAGCCAAACATTGGGCAAAATGCATGGAATTTTATGAATTAAAGGGGAGATAGAAAGACCTGGGAGGGGGACAGGAGCTCCAAAAGAAGACCAACAGAGAAAAAAAAACTGAGCCCTGGGAGCCCTGAAGAGAATGATACCCCAACCAAGGACAATGCAATGAGAGGACCTAAAACCTCAGCTCAGATGTACCTCATAGACTCAGTCTCCAAGTGGTGTCCCTAGTGAGGGAAGCAGGGACTTTCTCTGGCATGAACTCAGTAGCAGACTCTCTGATTACCTCCCTCTGTAGGTGCAGCCTTGTATGCCAGAGGAAGACAATGCAGCCAATCCTGTTGAGACCTGATAGCCTAAGGTCAGATAGAAAGGGAGAAGGACCTCCCCTATTAGTGGACTAGGGGAGGGGCATAGGGTGAGAAGAAGGAGGGAGGGTGGGATTGGGAGGAGATGAGGAAGTGGGACACAGCTGGGATACAAATTGAATACATTGTAATAAATGATAATAATAAAAAATCATAAAAAATAAAATGAATGAATTATAATTTTTTAAAAAAAGAAAGAAGACATTGTAGCATCAGCCACTGGCCTCTGCATGCTCCCACAGAGAAGACCAAACCATCTAATATGCCTGTACACTCACTCATGGCACAAAGACACAGAACAAGAAGAAAAGGTAGTAGTTTCTAAGTTTGAAATTAAGCTTTTAGAGAATAGCATACAAATCTATTTTTATGACCACCAAACATTTTAAATATTATTGTCTTTTTCTGATCCTTGCAATGTTCCTGTTAGAATCTATTCTATGGCATTCATTCTTAATGTTTAATTTTTTTATTTTATTTTTTTTCTTATCAGTTACATTTTATTAACTCTGTATCCCAGCCGTGTCCCAATCCCTCATTCCCTCCCAGTCCCTCCCTCCCTCCCTCCTCTCCACCGTGCCCCTTGCCAAGTCCACTGATAGGGGGGACCTCCTCCCCATTCATCTGATCCTGTTTTATCAGGTATCTTCAGGACTGGCTGCAAAGCTCTCTTCTGTGGCCTAACAGGATGCTCCTCCCTTGGGGGGTGGGGAGGCCAAAGAGCCAGTCATTGAGTTCCTGTTAGAAATAGTCCTTGTTCCCCTCACTATGGGAAACCAATTGGTTACTGAGCTACCACAGGCTACATCTGAACAGAGGTTCTAGGTTATATCCATACATGGTCCTTGGTTGAATGTCAGTCTCAGAAAAGACCCTGTGCCCAGATATATTTGGTCCTTTGTGGAGCTCTTATCCTTTCCCCATCAGACTAACTCCCCTTATTTCTTATGATTCCCTGTACTCTTCCAAAGGTTTGGTCATGAGTCTTTGCTTTGAAAACATTGCTACTTAGAGTCTTTCAAATGCGCTCAGTAGACTCCTGTCATACGTTCAATGTACATCCCATCTGTCTTTCTAAATGAGGATTGATCATCTTACCCCATGTCCGCTCTCTTGATTATCTTTTTTAGGTGTACAGATTTCTTTATGTTTATCACATCTTATAGGTCTATATAAGTGAGTATATACCGTGTTTGTCTTTCTCCTTCTGGGATATTTCACTCAGGATGATCTTTTCTAGATCCCACCATTTGCCTGCAAATTTCATGATTTCCTCCTTTTTGATTGCTGAGTAGTATTCCATTGTGTAAAAATACCACAATTTCTGTACCCATTCCTCTGTTGATGGACATCTGGGTTGTTTCCAGGTTCTGGCTATTACAAATAAAGCTGCTATAAACATGGTTGAGCAAATATCCCTTTTGTGTACTTGAGCAAATTTTGGGTATATACCTAGCAGTGGTATAGCTGGGTCTTGAGGAAGCACTATTCCTAATTGTCTTAGAAAGCGCCAGATAGATTTCCAGAGTGGTTGTACCAGTTTACATTCCCACCAGCAGTGGAGGAGGGTTCCCCTTTCTCCACAACCTCTCCAGCATGTGTTGTCCCTTGAGTTTTTCATCTTGGCCCTTAATGTTTAATTTTGATTTTTCTTCTTTAAACAAGATGGTTTCCGAAAGGTGATTCCACCACCGGGCGAAAATACTAACCAGGAGAAGAAAGTATATATGGAATTTCAGCATCCACTTTTCAAAAGGGGAGGAGCCTATCTTCTTGAAAACATTAAGCGAAAGGTAAGAAGTGGACCACTGCCATATACTCTTTTCTGTGGTATTTAGGGTGGCATTCAGTCATTCCTTCATCTAATTCTTTTATGATTTCTCTAAGTCTTATTATGAAACTGCTAGAATTGGGAAGTGGTTGCTAGGTACTTTTTCAGGTTGCTCTAAACATGACCTTTAGGTATTAGTTTATCTAAAAATTTAATATCCTTTTTTGTGTTCTATTTTATTTTCTTATGTCTCTTAGTCATGTAGATAGTGATGTAACATTTTAGGAAACAAGCAGAAGGGCTGGATTATATTATGAAATTTAAACTTGAATACTGGATATTGCAGAACATAACTAAAAGACTCTATCTGCATATTGTAGATCTGAAGACAAGTCAAAGCTGTATATAAAATAGTAACAGTTTTTCACTTGTAACATGTCTGAGTATGCTGACATTTCACCTGAACCTTATCTGCATACTGGAATTTCAGGACCAAAAACAGATACAGGAAGAAAATTGAGAATTTCACTAAGAATAGTGTTTTTTTAAAGAATAGCTATTTTTTTAAACCTGTGAGTCTTAAGATAGTCAAACTATGAGATAAAGCTATTTTCATTAAAATTACTAAGAAATAATTTTTCCATCTTTATTCTCTCATGATCACAGTTCAGGATTCTTAGGAATACATGGTGCTTAATTATATAAGCATTCTACTACTGATGTGTAATTTGCGCAGTATTGTAACTTTTAAATTAGCTATATACTTTTATCAATTCAAATTTTATTGAATACATAAACATTTTCTTAGAAGAATTCATTATATTCTGAGCATCTTCTCCATGTCATCCACTTATCCTCTTTCCCCCTCCCTCCAGCTCCTATTATTCTCCTTTGTTCTTCTAGAAAATTTCACTTCCACATTAATTATATATTTATATATTATATATAACATAAATGTGACTATATGAAATCTAAAAACTACAAATAAGAGAATGCATAGAATTTTTTTCTTCCTGAGATTAGTTTCACTCATTCATCCTTTCTTTATTAATTTCTGAGAAATGGCCTCACTGTGTAGCCCCAGCTGTTCTGGAACTCATTCTGTAGACAAGGATGACCTCAAACTCACAGAAGTCCACCTGCCTTTGCCTTCCAAGCGCTGGGATTGAAGGTGTACACCACCACACCCAACTTAGTTTCATTCTTCAAATATGCTTGTATCTAGTTACATTCATTTTTTTTCTATAAACAACTATACTTTATTATTCTCAGTGGTTGAAAAGTACTTCCATCATGTATATTACAACAGATTCTTTATGCATATTCTGTGATGCACACCTAGATTGGTTCCATAATTTAGCTATTATGAATAGGGCTGAAAAGAACATTGATGCACAGATATTTCTGTCATGTGTTGAGTTTTCACAAATAAAAGTGATTTAGTTTTCACTTAACTTTATTTTTTGAATTTTAAAGATTTATTTTATATATTTTAATTAAAATAGAATTACATTCCTCACACCCATCCCTTTCCTCCTTTCAGCCCCTTCCTACTCCTTATTTCAGACCCTCTGCCCACTCTCAAATTGACGGCTTTTATTTATTATTCTCTATCTCTATCTCAGTCTCTCCCTGTCTCTCTGTCTCTGTTTCTGTCTCTGTGTAGCCACTAGGTGACTATAGTTCTTTGTCTAGGGGTGACACACCATGAAATTTTCCTTTTTCTATATTGACATGTTTATTGATATTGCTATTGTTCTCATCTTTTTATTGAGCTGTTTTGTGGAGAGACTGTTTTACAGCAGACTTTCTGATATTCTAACTCTTAAAATCTTTCTGAAACTTCTTCCATAATATTCCCTAAAATATAGATGCAGGAACTGTGATGTAAATTTATCCTTTGGGGCTGCATTTCCCACAATCCATTAATCTCTGCATTGTGTACATTTTCTATGATGATTTCAATTCTCTGTAAAGAAAAACCTCTCTGAGAAGAGGTAATAGCTGTGGGGATAAGGATAAGATTTATAATGTTGTAAGGAATTATGCTGGTCTAACAAAAAGCAAGTAGTAGATTCATTTTTTTTTCTTTTTTCACCTGCAAACTTTGACTCCAATTTAGTTTCCACTTTGCCAGTTTCTGACAAATTTTTCCCATACTCTGGCAGAATTCTCCTAGGCCAAATTCTGCATGCACTCTGAGTTTCCTGAGGGTACAGTCCACATAAGGTCACCAGTGGCCATGGCACTACCTTACAAAGGACTTTTTGTAGTAGCATTACGCAGCTGTTCTGGGATGAGACTGCTTCTCCCACTACAATAACTTTTTGAAACTGCACAGCCCCGTTTTGAGGACTGGGCTGCTTTAGCACGAACACTTTCCTTTCAGACCCATGACTCGATTCACAGTGTGTGTCCCTGTTCTACTGAACCTGTGCCTCTGCACTGCAAACACAGCAGGTGTCTTTCTGATACTAAGTTTTGAAGAAACACCTTACACAAGTAAAATTATGTGTTCAGCAAAATTATCCTTCAAAAGTGCAGAAGAAATGAAGCCTTCAGAAAGAGAAAGAGTAAATTTGTTATTATTTGACAAACCCTATAAAATATTTAAAGGATGTTTCAAGACTATGGGAGACCACCAATATAGCCACATCATCAAAAACTCTCACTATTGTATTGGTGTAATTCTCCAGAGCTATATAGACCAATTTTAAATTTCCAAATGGTAGATATTAATATAACCCATAGAAACAAAATGTCCATGGTTCACCAAAGAAAGAGAGAGAGAATGACATGGTCATTAGAAAAATGGACCAATAAACAGACTAAATTTGTTTTTTCTTACACCAACTCAAAACAGCCTTCATTTTAGTCATGGTGACCTTAGAATGACAGTTTCAGTTCTAAGAGGCAGAAAAATGTAAAACAATGCTACATTGAGTCATTTTTCAATCACACTAAAAAGAAGTCATGTTCAGATATCTTTTATTCTACTGAGAACTTATTCTTCTTTGTCTAATTAAGAATAATTTCAAAACACATGACCTGACAGGTATTTAATTTGAGATTAAAACTTTTACATAGAGAGCAGTGACCTCATATCTCATTAATTAGTGAAAGCAATAATATGTAAAAGAGATACCATATTTCTATTTTAATTTCCTTTTTATTAATTAATTGAATTTACATCTTGGTCATAGGCCCCTCCCTCTTCTCCCCCCAGTCCCACCCTATCTCTTCCATCCTCTCTCCCTTATTCCTCAGAACAGGGGAGACCTGTTACCCAGACACCCCAGCTCATCTATTCACATGAGAACTGAGTTCATCTTCCTCCCCTGTGTTCTTGTAGGTAAGTCCCATCAGGGGGAAGTGATCAGAAAGTAGGCAACATAGTCCATGTCAGAGATATCACTCACTTCCCTAACTAATGGGCTGAAATGAATCCCACTAAATGTCCACTGTACTTATTTTCTTGGGGTCTATGCATTGTAGTTTGTCTATCCTATACTATATGACTAAAATCTGCTTATAAGTGAGTATAGACCATGTGTGTCTTTCTGAGTCTGTGTTACCTCACTCAGGATGATCTTTTGTAGTTCTATTCATTCGCCTGCAAATTTCATGATTTCTTTGTTTTTAATGGCTGAGTAGTACTTTTTTAAAAATATGTTCTTCATTTGAGGGACATCTAGGTTGTTTCCAGTTTCTGGCTATTACAAATAAACCTGTTATGAACATGGTTGAACAAATGTCCTTGTTGTATGCTGGACCATCTTTCAGGTGTATGCCCAGGAGTGGGATAGCTGGGTCTTGAGGTATGGCTATTCCCAGTTTTCTGAGCAAGCACCAGATAGATTTCCAAAGTGGTTGTACAAGTTTTTACTCCCACTAGAAATAGAGGAGTGTTCCCTTTTCTCTGTATCTTCACCAGCATTTGTTGTCACTTGAGTTTTTGGTCTTAGTCATTCTGACAAGTGTTAAGATGGAATCTCAGAGTCGTTTTGAAATGCATTTCTCTGATGACTAAGGACATTGAGCATTTTTTAAATTATTTAATTTTTTATAAATTACTGTTTATTCACTTTGTATCCCCGCTGTAGCCCCCTCCTAATTCCACTCTCCCTAGTTCATCTCCTCCCAAGGGCCCTCCCCAAGTCCACTGATAGAGGAGGGCCTCCTCCCCTTCTCTCTGACCCTAGTCTATTAGGTCTCATCAGGACTGGCTGCCTTGTCTTCCTCTGTGGTCTGGTAAAGCTGCTCCCACCTCAGGGGAAGGTGATCAAAGAGCCAACCACTGAGTTCATGTCAGAGACAGTCCCTGTTCCCCTTACTAGGCTACCCACTTTGATACTGAACTGCCATGGGCTACATGTGTGCAGGGACTCCAGGTTATTTCCTTGCATGGTCCTTGGTTAGAGTATCAGTTTCAGAAAAGACCCCTGTGCCCAGATTTTTTGGTTCTGTTGGTCTCCTTGTGGAACTCCTGTTCCCTCCAGGTCTTTCTATATCCCCCTTATGTCAGGATTCTCTGCAATCTGCAAAATGTTTGGCTATGAATCTCAACATATGCTTTGATACCTTGCTGGTTAGAGTCTTTCAGAGGCCCTCTGTGATAGACTCCTGTCCTTTTCCCTGTTTTCTCCCTCTTCTGAAGTCCATCTCATTTGCCTTTCTGAATGAAGATTGGGCTTCTTACCAGGGTCCTCCTTTTTGATTGGCTTCCTTAGGTGTAAAGGTTTTAGTATGTTTAACCTATATTATATGTCTAATATTCTTTCTCCTTCTGGGATACCTCACTCAGGATGATCGTTTCTAGATCATAAATTTGTAAATTTCATGATTTCCTTGTTTTTCATTGTTGATTAGTGTTCCATTGTCTAAATGTACAGCAATTTCTGTATCCATTCGTCAATTGAGGGACATCTGGGTTGTTTCCAGATTCTGGCTGTTACAAATAAAGCTGCTATGAACATGGTTGAGCAAATGTCCTTGTTGTATACTTGAGCATATTTTGGATATATGCCTAAGAGTGGTATAGCTGGATCTTGAGGTGGCACTATTCCTAATTGTCTGAGAAAGTGCCAGATTGATTTCCAAAGTGGTTGTACCAGTTTACATTCCCACCAGCAATAGAGGAGGGTTCCCCTTTCTCCACATCCTCTCCAGCATATGTTGTCACTTGAGTTTTTTATCTTAGCTATTTTGATGGATGGAAGGTGAAATCCCATGGTCGTTTTAATTTCCTTTTTAAAAACTTTATTTTTTAATTTATTGCAATTTATTCATTTTGTATCCCAGCTGTAGCCCCCTCCTTCACCCCTCCCAATGTCACCCTCCCTCCCTCTTCTCCTTCCATGCCCCAACCCCAGTCTACTGATAGGGGAGGTCCTCCTCTCCTTCCATCTGACCCTACCTTATCAGCTCTCATCAGGACTGGCTGCATTGTCTTCCTCTGTGGCCTGGTAAGGCTGATCCCCCCTCAGGGAGAGGTGATAAAACAGTCAGCCACTGAGTTCATATCAGACACAGTCCCTGTTCTCATTACTATGGAACCCACTTGGACACTGAACTGCCATGGGCTATATCTGTGCAGGGGTTCTAGGTTATCTCCATGCATGGTCCTTGGTTGGAGTGTCAATCTCAGAAAAGACCCCTGTGCCCAGATTTTTTTGGTTCTGTTACTTTCCTTGTGGAGTTCCTGGCCTCTCTAGGTCTTTCTATCTCCTCCTTCTTTCTTTTTTTTTTCATTATTTTTTTCATTATACTTTATTTACTTTGTATCCCCCCTCTAGTTCCTTCCCTCCTCCCCTCCCAACCCCTCCCCTCCCCCCCTTCTCCACACACTCCCCTCCCCCAGTCCACTGGTAGGGGAGGGTTTCTTTTCCTTCCTTCTGATCCTAGTCTGTTTTGTCTCATCAGGAGTGGCTGCATTGTCTTCCTCTGTGGCCTGGTAAGGCTGCTCCCCCCCCAGGGGGAGGTGATCAAAGAGCAGGCCAATCAGTTCATGTCAGCAGCAGTCCCTGTTCCCTGAGACTGGGGCCTCCTGCAGTCCTAACCAGCCTCTCTCTCTGAGTGGGGAGGTGAGTTCCCAGAGAGCAGGGCTCCACACATGGGTAGACCCGGCAGGAGATGCTCTGAGTGGGAGGATGCCTCCCGCGCAGGAGCTTGGTACAGACTCATCGCCAGCACAGAGCGAATTCCTCCTTCTTTCATATGATTCCCTGCACTCTGCCCAAAGTTTGCCTATGAGTCTCAGCATCTGCTTTGATAATTTGCTGGGTAGAGTCTTTCAGAAGCCCTCTCTGGTAGGCTCCTGTCCTGTTTCCTGGCTTCTCCCTCTTCTGATGTTTATCCCGTTTGCCTTGAAGCAATAAAGTTCAAATCATTAAAGATATTCTAATCACTAACTGCAGAGTTAATTTTTTTTCATTATTGTAGGCATTAAGTTGTAGAACCATACTATGTATGCTGATTCATTTCATTAAAAAAAATCTTTGTTTAAATTGAATAAATTGTAATAAATGATAATAATAAAAATATTAAAAACATTGTTTGATATGCTTACATCTCAACAGGGCAAAAGTGAATCTATAGTCTACTGTGGGCTATTTCTGTGATGTAATCGCAATGTAGATTATTCATGAGATAAATCTGTTCTCCAATTATGCTCATAAACACTCCCAACAAAAAAAAAATGGAGGGAAAGGTTCAGAGTTCAAGTCTAAACAGAATGAGATGTGTGTATAACATTATGTTTAAATTAAGATATTGTGTCAGTGTCAAAGTAACATATAGTGCTATGTACAACATTTTGTTATGTTGCAGTACTTACAATAAATTGTATTTCATTCTCCTGTAAGGTATTGTTATTTCATTGTGGATAGAAATAATTCTGCCATACTCAGTGGAGTTTTCATTTTCTTTTCTTTTGTTTGCTTTTGGGTGAGGATGAGGTATTTTCGGCCTCAAACTTATGATCATCTTTTCTTAACCTCTAGAGTTCTGGGGTTATAAATATATGCCAATATAACTGTGATATTGTATGTCATCTGTCACATGTATGTCACATATATGTGTTCTACATATATGTATATAATGTGTGCTATAATATGTGTGTGTGTGTGTGTATATTGAGTTTATTGGAGATCTTTGTGTAAGGTATTTGTATGGTACTGTTCTTGAAATCTGGAACAAGTATAGTCTGAAACTCTATTTTTATGTTTTCATTAAAATTTTATGTGTGTGGTTCTTTTGCCTATATGTCTATCCATCATGCACATGTAGTTTTTGCCGAACTCAGAAGAAGGTATCATATCCCCTGGGACTTGAGTTACAGAATAACCTGGGTGCTTTAGAAGAGCAGCCAGCACTATCTCCATGTTCCAGGAACTATATTTCTAAACTTCCAGGAGCTTTCAATTTAGTCAAAACACAATAATGTATATAAAGACTATAATATTAAGCATGCATAGTATAGTACTATAATTGAGGTACATTTACAGGATTGGATTACTTGTTTCTATTAGCCATGCTTTTTTTTTTCTCATTAGTGCTCATAATGGATAGTTTAATGGTATACCAAATTTTTAACCAACTTGACTGTACTGTCCCCACTTTAGGTGTCAACCTTAAAAATTGAAGATGACAACCCCTACTGTGATGAGTTTCAGAAAGTTGTGACTGAAATGAAAGAGTTAAAAGACAAGCAGAGCAAGATGGATGCCAGATATGCACAAATGAAACAGTGGGTGTTAATCTAACTGTTCTAGCACCTGTTTTAAGGTTCTAAATTTGGTTACTCCACAATTGTGAGACTACACTTTTATTTATTTATTTTTTTTTTATTTTTTTTTTCCTTTGGGAATTGACTCTTTATTCTTTGATGTCATGGTTCAGTCTCAAAATAAGTGAATGCAAGTTACAAGTGACTTAAAAAATAGCATCAAAACTCAGTGTGATTTTAAATCTCATCATGAGGTACCTCCTTGGGTTTTTCTTTCCCCTCCTCTTTCACAACATCCTACTTTTTTTATTAATTACACTTTATTCATTTTGTATCCCCCCATAAGCCCCTCCCTCCTCCCCTCCCAATCCCACCCTCCCTCCCCTTTCTGCATGCATGCCACTCCCCAAGTCCACTGATAGAGGAGGTTCTCCTCTTCTTTCTGATCTTAGTCTATCAGTTCTCATCAAAAGTGGTTGCATTGTCCTCTACTGTGGCCTGATAAGGCTGCTCCCCCCTCAGGGGGAAGTGATCAATGAGCAGGCCAATCAGATTATGTCAGAGGCAGTCCCTCTTCCCATTACTATGTAACCCACTTGGACACTGAACTGCCATGGGCTACATCTGTGCAGGGGTTCCAGGTCATCTCCACGAATAGTCCTTGGTTGGAGTATGAGTCTCTGGGAAGTTCCCTGTGTTCAAATTATCTTGTTCTGTTGCTCTCCTTGTGGAGTTCCCGTCCCCTCCAGCTCTTACTATTTCCCACTTCTTACATAGAATTCCATTCACTCTGCCCATCAGTTGTCCATCAGGCTCAGCATCTGCTTTGACAGTCTATACTGCAGAAGCTTTCAGAGGCCCTCTGTGGCAGGTTTCAAGGTTGTTTCCTGTTTTCTTCTGGCTTTCAGAGGCCCTCTGTAGCAGGTTTATTTTGCATGGCACTTTTTCATGTGATTTCTTTTAAGTTAAAACACAGCAATGCTTCAATTCTTGAATTACTATTAATGGGCCAGGAGCTCAAATATAACTGTAATTGCCTAGTATATTCCTATACAAATCAGAAATAAAATTGTCAGATTATTATATAACAACATAAATATGAATACTAAGCTAGATAGAAATTTCCATTTTAACCAAGAAAGAAAACTAGAAAGGGGTATTAAAAGTAGAACTTCGGTATATAAGTACTCCGAGATACATGTTTAATGTAAAGACTGATACTTCTTTCAGTCTTTTTTCAGTTTAGTTTCTCCTATTAAATAAATTTCTTTACAAATACTTTTCAGAGGATACAGGTAGTCCTAATGAGACTTGATAGGCTGTGATCAGATGGTAGGGGAGGAGGGCTCCTCCTTTTTGAGGAATAGGGAAGGGGGAATAGAGGGGAAGAAGGAGGGAGGGTGGAACCATCTAGAGGAGGCAAGGGAGGGGTTACAATCGGGATGTAAAGTGAAAAAATTATAAAAACTAAATTAAAAAAATAATAAAATACTCATCAGTGTTTTATAGGGAGTCAAGAGTCCATAATGCAGCAGCAATGTCTCTGTTAGTAAGGCTTTTATTCAGGCAGTAATATTGTAAGGCAAATTTTAACTATCTAAAGATTTGCACAGTAATGCCTTTTAGAAAATATTGTAACCTATTATTTACATTAGAGGAATTATGTGTGGATAAGCTTTAGCAAATATTCATCAGTATTCAAATTAAAATTGAGTTTTTCTGAAAATCTTTCACTGATATATAAATAAACCTTTAATTTGATGGTTCTATCTTTTGTAATTGACTTAGTAAATTAAGCTTTTTATATACAACAACAGAGAAAGGAGAGAAGGAGTGGAGAAGATAGAAGTATTATTTTTTCATCAGCATTGACAAGAAACCAAGATTTTCATTGAAACTGAACATGAAACAGTCCTTCATGCTAATTTTGGACGTCAGACTACTGTTGAGTGTTAACCGTTGCACATTTATATATCATATGGGTGCCAAGGTGTCAATGAGTTTTGGCTGATTTTACATGCAAAAAATCCAAACACCACCCCTAAATAGTGAACAAAATACCTTCTGATGTTTCTTCTAAGCAAATATTTGTGATTCTTTCACATTGTAAAATTTTCATTATTTTATATCATATGTAGAAGTATTTCTTAGAAGAATTTAAGTGCCAAAATAAAAACTAAAAATGTTAGAATCTATCTACCGAGTTAGATAAAAAAGATGAATCCAGAAAAAAAAAAATAACTAGTATTTGGAAGCAGTCACTGGACCCATTTATCTGTTGCTCTAACTAGTGCAGCTACTTTTTAAATCTTGAGATTATAATTTAGTTACATTCCTCCCTTTAATTTCTCTAAAATTTCCCACATATTCCTCTCCATTCTTCTTCAAGTCCATAGCCTCTTTACTCACTAATTATTATTGCATACATATATTCCTAAATATAACCTGTTCAGTCTATATATTGCTGATCATGTTTAGGCAGTCATGTTGGTGAGACTTGGTGGGTGTAGCCTCTGATGCCACTAAGAGACATAATGTCACAATCTCACAGCAAGCTCTCTGATCCACTGACTCTTCCAATTCAGAATGTCAAAGAGCAATAAAACAACTTAAAATAAATGCCGGAGGTGATGCAGGGAGAAGGGAACACTCATTCACTATTTGTGGAAATGTAAACGGGTGAAATGCAAACTGGAAATTAGTGTAGAGATTGCTCAAAAAGCTAAATAATAAATCTACCATATAAGCCAGCTATTTCACTCCTTGGAATGTGCTCAAAGGACTTGCCATCATACTTTACAGATACTTGCAATGCCATGTTCATTGCTGTTTTATCCACAACACCTATGGAATGGATACAACCTAAATTCTCTAAAACTGACTAATGTAATGAAAATATCAAACATACACACTATAGAAAACTATTCATCTGTAAAGATAAATGAAATCATAAGCTTTTCAGGCGAATGGATGGAACTAGAAAAGATCACATTGAGTAAGCTAACCCAGACCCAGAAGACAAACATCACATACTCTCTCAGATGTGGGTACATAGCCTCTAATAACTGGAGAAACCAGGGAAGTAAAATAGAACCATTTCCAGGATAGGGGTGGGATGGGGAGCAATACTGGGGGGAACAGTGTACAAGTGATCTGATACGGAAAATGGGAAAATGGGACTACAGCTGATGTGTGCTGACCCTGTGTGCCTTTTATGGAAGCGGAGAAGTTTAATAAACTCAGAGGAAAGTGGCTAAAATAATAATTAGGATGTCCGGAGAAGCCGGACATTATTAACATTTTACACAAAATACCCATATAGTACACATAATTCCATGTATAGTTCTAAAGGACTTTGCTCATCTGAGCTGAGGGGCCTTTCAACTTGGACTTAAGGACCCATTCAACCAAAAGGATATTATACCAAGTACTGGAAGGAAATCTAGTGAGCTTAATACATTTGATTCCATTCTAAATATATTTTAGATTCACCACTCTTTTTCAGTATATATACATGTGTTTTCATAAACTGCTGATATATAAAGAGTAAGGTTACTATTGTTTGAGTTTCTCCCAAGAGAAAGATTACTGAGCATTAAAATTCCAATTAGCATGAGATTTACCTTAAGGGTTTTATGAAGCCAACTTTATTTTACTAATATAAAACCAAAACCTAATTCTCTATATCCAAAGCAACAAGGATTTCTTTAAAATATTGTTCTACTCTTAGTCTTTCTATTTAAAATCACACCTTCATCTGTTTACTTCAACAATGAAGAATGTTTATTGCTAATGGCCAGCATTTGAAGCAGCTTTGGCACCGCGTGGACTACAGCTGATGTGTGCTGACCCTGAGGAAGTATTCTCAAAGATTTCACTTCAATAATGCTGATCATGTCTTTGTTTGTGTGTTTTGTTTTTGTTTTCAGAGACAGGATTTCTCTGTGTATCCTTGACTGTCCTGTAATTGCTTTGTAGACACACAGATCTGCCTGCCTCTGCCTCCCTGAGTGCTGTGACTACAGGTATGGCCCACTGTGCCCAGTTGCTGATCTTGTCTTAATCACAGCTGATTTCTTAGTTCCAGATGACTAATATCAATTGTGTCAGTAAAGCAATTATATCACTTCCAAAGATTTCTTTTTATTTTTTATTTTATTTTATTTTATTTTATTTTTATTTTTCTTATTAGTTACATTTTGTTAACTCTGTATCCCAGCTGTATCTGCTCCCTCATTCCCTCCCCAGTCCCACCCTCCCTCCCTCATCTCCTCCCTGAACCTTTCCAAGTCCACTGATAGGGGAGGACTTACTCCCCTTTCATCTGACCCTGTTTTATCAGGTATCTTCAGGACTGGCTGCAAAGTCCTCCTCTGTGGCCTAACAGTACTGCTCCTCCCTTGGGAGGTGGGGAGGTCAAAGAGCCAGCCATTGAGTTCATGTCAGAAATAGTCCCTGTTCCTCTTACTATAGGAAACCAATTGGTTACTGAGCTATCACAGGTCACATCCGAGCAGAGGTTCTAGGTTATATCCATACATGGTCCTTGGTGAAGTGTCCATCTCAGAAAAGACCCTGTGCCCAGATATGTTTGGTCCTTGTGGAGCTCCTATCCTTTCCACATCAAACTCCCTTCTTTCATATGATTCCCTGTACTCTGCCAAAGGTTTGGTTATGAGTCTTAGTATCTACTTTGAAACACTGCTAGGTAGAGTCTTTCAGATGCCTTCTGTGGTAGACTCCTGTCATACATTCAATGCATATCCTATTTGTCTTTCTAAATGAGCATTGATCATCTTACCCCGTGTCTGCTTTCTTGATTATCTTCTTTAGGTGTATAGATTTCATTATGTTTATCATATCTTGTAGGTCTATATAAGTGAGTATATTCCATGTTT
This sequence comes from Psammomys obesus, assembly GCF_907164565.1. Classification (NCBI taxonomy): domain Eukaryota; kingdom Metazoa; phylum Chordata; class Mammalia; order Rodentia; family Muridae; genus Psammomys; species Psammomys obesus. The sequence continues at coordinate 5,497,411 of NW_026589447.1, forward strand.
GTCTTTCTCCTTCTGGGATACTTCACTCAAAATGATCTTTTCTAGATCTCACCATTTGCCTGCAAATTTCATGATTTCCTCCTTTTTGATTGCTGAGTAGTATTCCATTGTGTAAAAATACCACAATTTCTGTATCCATTCCTCCATTGATGGACATCTGGGTTGTTTCCAGGTTCTGGCTATTACAAATAAAGCTGCTGTAAACATGGTTGAGCAAATGCTTTTGTTGTGTACTTGAGCAAATTTTGGGTATATACCTAAGAGTGTTATAGCTGGGTCTTGAGGAAGCACTATTCCTAATTGTCTGAGAAATCGCCAGATTGACTTCCAAAGTGGTTGTACCCGTTTACATTCCCACCAGCAATGGAGGAGTATTCCTCTTTCTCCACAACCTCTCCAGCATGTGTTGTCACTTGAGTTTTTCATCTTGACCATTCTGATGGGTGTAAGGCAAAACCTTAGGGTTGTTTTGATTTGCATTTCCCTCATGGCTAATGAGGTTGAGCATTTCTTTAAGTTTTTCTCTGCCATTCGATATTCCTCTATCGAGAATTCTCTGTTTAGCTCTGTTCCCCATTTTTTAATTGGATTACTTGGTTTGTTGCTTTTTAGCTTCTTTAGTTCTTTATATATACTGGATATCAGCCCTCTGTCAGATAAAGGGTTGGTGAAGATTCTTTCCCAATCTGTAGGCAGTCGTTTTGTTTTGATGATGGTGTCCTTTGCTTTACAGAAGAAGCTTTCCAGTTTCATGAGGTCCCATTTATTGATTGTTGATCTTAGAGCCTGTGCTGTTGGAGTTCTGTTCAGGAAGTTGTCTCCTGTACCAATGAGTTCTAGGCTGTTCCCCACTTTTTCTTCTAACTGATTTAGCGTGTCTGGATTTATGTTGAGGTCTTTGATCCACTTAGACTTTAGGTTTGTGCAGGGTGATAAATATACTTCCAAAGATTTCTAATCACAGGAATGGCCCTAACTCTGTCTTTGCTTCCCTCTGAAACTTCACAAGCCAGACCTCCATCATCTGTGCTCCTGTCAGTGTTACCTTTCAAGTAACAACAACAGGTCATTAAGATCTAAATATTAAATGATGTTTTCAGTTCAGAGTTCCAAATCCTTCACAATCTTCCACCAAACAACATGAGCAGATCCATTACAGCAATATTTCACTCCTGCTACTATAGTCTGTATTAAATATTTAGGATTGGATTGTCTAAAGGTATAGAATTGATACAATTTATATAGAGATGTATAATAACATAAATAAATATTAAAACGGGATTTTTTAAACTGACTTACAAGATGCAGTCTGGATAGCCTAACAATGACTATCACACACTGGAGAACGTGAGAATCCAGTTTGCACAGTCTATGAGGCTGCATGTCTCAGCAGTCCCAATCTGGTCCTGGAGTCCTGGAGGATTTCTGCAGAGCTCCTCATCATCAGTCTACATTGGAATTCCCACCCCTCAATGGTACTAATATTGGTGAAAGATGCCTCAGCAACAGGATAGATGGACTTGCCAATGATATTGAGGGCAATTAAGAAAAAGAAAAGCTGCTTTCTTTAGTGCCCTCTTAGGAGGATTACCATCAGGAGTGGCACAGAGCTAGGTGGGTCTTCTTGCTTCAAATAATCTGATCAGGAAAATCCATCATAAGAGTGCCCAGAAGCTTGGGTATTAGTTGACTTCAGATGTAGTCAAGTTGACAATCGAGATTAGCTGTCACAAGTCCATTTTTACTCAACTTAACTACAAACGGAATATATTCTTTTACAAGTACTTACAAATGATAGAGATTTCATGATAATTTGTCCTTCAAAGTATACTCCCCTACACTTAACACATCAGCAGTGAAATGGTAGTCATTACACAGAAAGGTAAGGGATCAGGAAGAAGTTAAAAGACAGTGAATCAATTCTGGTATTCTGTTCCACTATGAAGATATGTGTGTGTGTATATATATAACTATATAGTTATATATATATATATATGCCACATCTTATAAGCCAGTCTAACAAACTGCTTTTAATTCTATCAGTTGTACTTCTTTAGAGAATGAGGACTATTACACTCCCCCTTCACAGTAAGTACCCTCAATTTTCCCCATTCCCCCTTCATAATACCTGTGCCCTGCTATTCCCCTCACTAGAGCTTCTCCTTCTCTTTCTTCTTGGTCCGTTTTGGCTTTTCTTGTTTCTATGGTTACTCCACACTATACTCTAATCTCAAGATTCAGAGCTCAGAAACACAAATAAGAGAGAACATACAGTGCTTGTCTTTAATAATTTCTAGTTCCATCCGTTTGCCGGGAAAGCTGTACTTATAGCTATTTGTTGTGGGCTCCTTTTATGCTTAGTATGCTCATATTCCATTGTATGTAATCCAACAAAACTTTAAGTTAGGGAAATTGATATTCTCCGAAACCATAACTGTAGTGCGGCTAACATTTTCCAGGTTTTGTATTCATGTTTCTAATTGTAGCATTACTATTCTGTTTGAACAAAGGTATGTTAAAACAGTGTGTATCTCAAGCATTGTCTCTGATAAAAGGGAGCATATCTGTAAGCAAGTACATTCAACTTTATTTAGAAAAGAGAATGTTGTTTATTCTTAAAACACAAAACTCAATTTGTATATAAAACCAATTCAGTATTAGAAATGTAATTTGATACCGTGTGTATTGATAAAAATGTACGTTTGTAAGCCTGGTATAAAACTACTAACCTGGAGATTTGTTTGTTCTAATATACTTCTATGAAATCTTTTTCTCCTCCAGTGATTGGAAGAAAATATGGAATTTATAATTTTGTATTCTTAAGTCTGAAATCTATTAACATAGGATTGCAAGCAATTAAGTATGATGTCTGTCTTCCTATTGATCATTGAAGTTCAAAAGTATCAAGTTAATCTGAGCTTACAAGACCATAAGTGTATAGAGTTGGGAATGCAATTTAGTGGTAGAATGATTTCCTAGCATGTGCAATGCTCTAGGTTGATACCAGCACCACTAAAATCTCATAGCTCTGAAGTCTGTGTGAACTAATTAGTTAATAAAGGCAGTGATTTTTAAACTTAAAATGCAATAATATTCCATTAGGATAATAAGGGTATAATTTTGTGAAGTGCACAATGTATACTGTTAATTCAGACAATTCAATGTTTTTTTTTATTTTATTTTTTTCTTATCAGTTACATTTTATTAACTCTGTACCCCAGCCGTGTCCCAATCCCTCATTCCCTCCCAGTCCCTCCGTCCCTCCCTCCTCTCCACCGTGCCCCTTGCCAAGTCCACTGATAGGGGGGACCTCCTCCCCATTCATCTGATCCTGTTTTTAAAGATATTTTATTTTCAAATTTTTAAGAAATTTTAAGAAATCTTTTTTTTTCATTCAAGTAATCTATTTATGTTTCAGTGACTATTCAGAACTATGTCTTGAACTTACAAACCTAAGAAAGAAGTACTGTGAGCAACAGCAACTGCTGACACAGGTATATATAAGTTGTTCTTTAAAGGAGTCATTGTTTTTTTCTTTTCTGTGAATTATTGTTATTTGATGGCACTGTTCCAATATGAAGTCATATGAAAAAAAGTGATAATTATCCAAAGTTATGGTTGTATTTTCTGGAAACTCTCACAAACTTCATGTTTTATTATTGATCTTCCTAACTATTGAGAATGGTGTAATAGTTAAAATAGTCTCTGTTGTTTTCAGATACTCCATTTTATCTTGGATTCGATGAGTGGGAACCATACAGTACTAAAAAGGAGGAAAAGGTAAGTTTGATTACTTTTTAAATTAAATTTTTATTTTTTATATTAATTACAGTTTATTCACTTTGTATCACAGCTGTGGCCTCTTCCCTCATTCCCTCTCAGTCCCCCCTCTTTCCTTCATCTCCTCCCAAGCCCCTCTCCAAGTCCACTGATAGGGAAGTCTTCCTTCTCTTCTATCTGACCTTAGTCTATCAGGTCTCATCAGGACTGACTGTATTGTCCTCTTCTATGGCCTGTTAAGGCTGCTCCCCAAGTATTCTACAGAGGAGCCTTTATTCTCTCATCTAAAATTTTCTTTTACTGATGTCCTCTTAATTTTTAAGTTCTGAACAAGTCACAATGCATGGATTAAGTATGTGCCATCAGAGAGAAAAAAGTGCCTGCTAAGAAAAACAAAAGCATCATTATACGGCAATAAACCCACTGGTGAAAATAGAATACCTGTTGACTACGAAGTACTCAACCCTTTCTCCTTAAGAATCAATTGTTTTAGGAAGTAAATGGACACGTACAGCACTATACAAACTATTAGTTATTGTGAATTTGAGAAGAAGAAATAAAAACAAGAAAGAAATAACACTAGACTAGTGGTTACCATTAGGCTGCTATAAAGGAAATAAAAGAGTGGAGCGTATACAGAAAGGGGGATGATAGAAACAAAAAAAAAAGAAAGAAAGAAAGAAAGAAGAGGGAAGAATATTGGAGTTTTGGTTAAAAATAAAGTGAAAAAAGAAGACTATAAATATGCACTCAAATAATGTATAAGAGCTTCATTTCCAAGGAAGGTGAGCCCCTGAAAACCGTGTAAACTAAGCCAGCCTATGTTCTTTGGAAGAAGTATAAAAAGGAGAGGCAAATGTGCAGAGAAATAGGTGTGGGTAGGGGAATACAGGATAAAAACAGTGTGGGACCAGGCTGGCCTTCTATATTGCCCTACATATTGTTTAAATACAGATGAATGAAGGCTGAGTGAAGATCTGCAGCAAAGATGAAAGTTCCAACTTGCACTCTCACCTCACTGAATGTCTGTGAGTGGGGCTGAAGTCACTAATTGAAGATTTGTAATTGGATTTTATAATGCTATTATGGTGTGTGGTGATGGCTTTCTAGTTAGATCATTCTTCATTTTTTGTTTGTGTTTCCATTTTCTGATTATATTCAGTTAATGATTTCAGTATATAGAATCATTTGTTCATAATTTACTTAAAGGATTTTAATTTTTACTAAAAGAAATCCATTGATAAACATATCCAGACATCATTATTGTTAATATTTACTTTGAGTGTAGTAAAATGTCCCAGGATATATCTATGTTTTGTCTGCTTCCACTCTAGAATCAGGCCTAATTCAAGGAGCTTTTACTTCTTTTAGATTACAAGGTATACTAAAAATTTTAAACGTTTTGGAAGGTGGCTATTAGACAGGGATACAATTCCAAAACTTTTAAGTGACCTTTCGCTTAAATGTGCAGTGTCCTTTACCGTTGATACTGAGACTTAAAGCACTGATTTCTAATGGAAGTCGTTATGTCAAAAGATGAATAAAACACGGGTTCTATACAACAGAACTGGCTGACCATTGCAATATTAATATAGCTTATGGCATTAAACTTTTGGGTCTCTTGAGTTTTTTTTTATCTTAGCTACTCTGATGAGCGTAAGGTGAAATCTCAGGGTTGTTTTGATTTGCATCTCGCTGATAATTAAGCACATTGAACATTTCTTTTTTAAATTTCAAATTTTTTTATAAATCTTAAAAAAAAGCACTAAATCTTAAAAGTAAAGTAAAAAATACCAGAAAAATATAAACATTAAAAGAAAAGGATAGTGCAACATAAATCCTTTAATAAATGTTGTTACATTCAAGCATATTAGTTTCTCTAAAGTGTTAACTTGAAAAAACAATTTTTGGGTCAAAAGAAAAAGACAGCTTAAAACTTCACCAGATCTTGTCTTTTAAAGTTGTCTCCCAATTTACATGCCACCAGCACATAAGAGTTCCTTCTCTAAGCATTTCTAACACTTGGTATGCCATGTTTGCAAATTTCTTTTGCTGCAGAAACTGCAGTGGTATGTTTATCATGTTTACAGGTATGAACCTCTGGTTGTTAATGCTGCTGAGCATCTTATCAACTATTTATTGGCCATCTGAACATCATTTTTTCTTTTTTAAAATTTTTTATTAATTACACTTTATTCAATCTGTAGCTCCCTCCTCACCCAATCCTTCCCATCCCCCCTTCTCCATGCATGCCCCTCCCCCAGTCCACTGGTAGGAGAGGGTTTCTTTTCTTCCTTCTGATCCTAGTCTGTTAGGTCTCATCAGGAGTGGCTGCATTGTCTTCCTCTGTGGCCTGGTAATGCTGCTCTCCCCTCAGCGGGAGGTGATCAAAAAGCAGGCCAATCAGTTCATGTCAGAGACAGTCCGTGTTCTCATTACTATGGAACCCACATGGAGACTGAACTGCCATGGGTTACATCTGTGCAGGGGTTCTAGGTTATCTCCATGCATGCTACTTGGTTAGAGTATCAGTCTCAGGAAGACCCCTATGCTCAGATTTTTTGGTTCTGTTGCTCTCCTTGTGGAGCTTCTGTCCTCTCCAGGTCTTACTATCTCCCCCCCTTTTTTTTATAAGATTCCCTGCATTCTGCCCAAAGGTTGGCCATAAGTCTTAGCATCTGCTTTGATATTCTGCAGGGCAGAGCCCTCTGAAAGGCTCTGCCCCAAGGCAGATGCTAAATTTCAAATTTTTTATTTATTTTTAAATATATTATAATTGAGTCACTTTGTATCTGAGCTGTAGTCCCCTCCCTCATTGCCTCCCAATCCCGCTCTCCCTACCTCTTCTCCACCCATGCCCCTCTTCCAATCCACTGATTTGGGAGGTCTTCTTCTCCTTCCATCTGATCCTACCTATCAGATCTTATCAGGACTAGCTGCATTGTCTTTTTCTATGGCCCAGTAAGGCTGCTCCCTCTCAGGGGGAGGTGTTCAAAGAGTCAGTCACTGAGTTCATGTCAGAGACAGCCCCTGTTCCCCTTACTAGGCAACCCACTTGGATACTGAGCTTCCATGGGCTACATCTGTGCAGGGGTTCTAGGTTATCTCCATGCATGGTACTTAGTTGGAGTGTCAGTCTCAGTAAAGACATCTGACAGATATTTTGTTTTTTGTTGCTCTCCTTCTGGAGCTCCTGCCCCCTTCAGGTTTTCTATCTCCCCCTACTTTCATAAGATTTCCTACACTCTGCCCAAAGTTAGGCTATGAGTCTCAGCATCTGTTTTAATACCCTACTGGGTAGATTATTTCAGAGGCCCTCTGTGGTAGGCTCCTGCCTTGTTCCCTGTTTTCTCCCTCTTCCTATGTCCATTCCGTTTGCCTTTCTGAGTGAGGAATGAGCATCTTACCCAGGGTCCTCCTTCTTGGTTAGCTTCTTTAGGTGTACAAATTATAGTTTATTATACTATATCATATGTCTAATATCCACTTATAAATGATTATATACCATGTGTATCTTTCTGTTTCTGGGATACCTTACTCAGGATGATCTTTTCTAATTCACACCATTTGCTTGGAAATTTAATGATTTCCTTGTTTTGAATTGCTGAGTAGTATTCTGTTGTGTAAGAGTACCATGACCTTTTATCTGAAAGAGAGCTCATATCAAGAATATATAAAGAACTCAAGAAGTTAAACACAACACACCAAGTAGTCCAATTAAAAAATGGGGTATGGAGCTAAACAGAGAATTCCCATTAGAGGAATATTGCATGGCAGAGAAACACCTAAAGAAATGCTAAAAGTCCTTAGTCATTGAGGAAATGCAAATCAAGATGACCCTGAGATTTCACCTCACACCCATCAGAATGGCTAAGATCAAAAACTCAAGTGACAACACATGCTGGAGAGGTTGTGGAGAAAGGGGAACTAACTCTCCTCCATTACTGGTGGGAATGTAAACTTGTACTATAACTTTGAAAATCAATCCGGCACTTTCTTGGACAGTTAAGAATCGTGCTACCTCAAAATCCAGCTATACTACTCCTTGGTATATAGACAAAATATGCTCAAGTATACAACAAGGACATTTGCTCAACCATGTTCAAAGCAGCTTTATTCAAAATAGCCGGAATCTAGAAAAAAAAAACCAGATGTCCTCAACTAAGGAATGGATAAAGAAATTGTGGTTGAGTATTTCTTTAAGTGTTTCTCTGCTATTCGATATTCCTCTACTGAGAATTCTCTGTTTAGCTCTGTACCTCATTTTTTATTTTATTTATTTTTAAATATTAGTTACAGTTTATTAACTTTGTATCCCAGCTGTATCCCACTCCCTCATTCCCTCCCAATCCCACCCTCCTTCATCTTCTCCTTGCCCCTTTCCAAGTCCACTGTTAGGGGAGGACCTCTTCCCCTTTTATCTGACCCTGGTTTATCAGGTATCTTCAGGACTGGCTGTAATGTCTTCCTCTGTGGCCTAGTAGCGCTGCTCCTCCCTCGGGGCAGGGGGGAGGTCAAAGAGCCCGCCATTGTGTACCTCATTTTTATTGGATTACTTGGTTTGTTGGTGTTTAACTTATTAAGTTCTTTATATATTCTGGATATTAACCCTCTGTCAGATATAGGGTTGGTGAAGATCCTTCCCCAGTCTGTAGGCTGTGGTTTTGTGTAATGGCAGTATGCCTTGCTTTACAGAAGCTTTTAAGTTTCATGAGGTCCCATTTATTGATTGTTGCTCTTAGAGCCTGTGCTGTTGGTGTTCTATTCAGGAAGTTGTCTCCTGTGCCAATGAGTATCAGAATTTTCCCCACTTTTTCTTCTAAGGAGTTTAATGTGTCTGGTTTTATGTGGAAGTCTTTGATCCACTTGGACTTTAATTTTGTGCAGGTGATAAGTATGAATTTATTTGCATTTTTCTACATGTAGTCATCCAGTTAGACCAGCATCATTTGTTGAAGATGCTTTATTTTTTCCAATATATCAATATATATTTTTTTTTCTTCAAAAACCAAGTAACCATTGGTGTGCGGGTTATTTTCTGGGTCTTCTATTTGTTTCCAATGATCCTCTAGACTGTTACTCTGCCAGTACCATGCAGTTTTTATTACTGTTGCTTTATAGTACAGCTTCAGATCGGGGATGGAGATAGCTCCAGAAGATCTGTCATTAAAACTCAAGTGACAACACAACCTGGAAAGGATGTGAAGGAAAGTGAACCCTCCTCCATTGCTGGTAGGAATATAAACTTGAACAGCCACTTTGGATATCACTCTGGTGCTTCCTCAGCAAATTAAGAATAGTGCTACCTCAAGATCTAGCTATACCACTCCTAGGCATATATCCAAAAGATGCTCAAGTACATAACAAGGACATTTGCTCAACCATGTTAGTAGCAGCTTTATTTGTAATAGCCAGAACCTGGAAACAACCCAGATGTCCATCAACAGAGGAATGGATACAGAAATTGTGGTACTTTTACACAATGGAATACTACTCAGCAATTAAAAACTAGGAAAACATGAAATTTGCAGGAAAATGGTGAGATCTAGAAAAGATCATCCTGAGTGAGGTAACCCAGAAGCAGAAAGACACACATGGTGTATATTCATTTATAAGTGGATACCAGACCTATAAGCTAGAATAAACATTCTAAAATCTGTACAACTAAAGAAGATAAACAAGAAAGAACGTCCAGGGTAAGATGATCAATCCTCACTTAGAAAGACAAATGGGATGGACATTGGAAGTAGGAGAAAACAAGTAACAGGACAGGAGCCTACCACAGAGGGCCCCTGAATGGCTCTACCTAGCAGTGTATCAAAATAGATGCTGAGACTCATAACCAAACCTTGGGAAGAGTGCAGGAAATCATATGAAAGAAGGGGGAGTTATTATGACCTGGAGAGGACTGGAACTCCACAAATACCAAATATATCTGGGCCCAGGGATCTTTTCTGAGACTGTTTCTCCAACCAAGGAACATGCATAGATATAACCTAGAACTCCTGCATCTTCTCAGATGTAGTCAATAGCAGCTCAGTCTCCAAGTGGGTACCCTAGTAAGGGGAACAGAGACTGTTTCTGACATGAACTCAATGGTGGCTCTTTGACCTCCCCCTTTCCCTGAGGAATGAGGAGCCTTGCTAGGCCACAGAGGAGGACATTGCAGCCAGTCCTGATGAGACCTGATAAACTAGGGTCAGATGGAAAGGGAGGGGCACCTACCCTATCAGTGGACTTAGAGAGGGGCAGGGAAGAGATGAGGGAGGAAGGGTGGGATTGGGAGGGAATGGGCTATAGCTGGGATACAAATTTAATAAACTGTAACTAATGTAAAAAATAAAGAATTAAAAAGAAAAAAACACCACTCTGGAAATCTATCTGGCGCTTTCTAAGACAATTAGGAATAGTGCTTCCTCAAGACCCAGCTATACCACTGCTAGGTATATACCCAAAGTTTGCTCAAGTACACAAAAGGGATATTTGCTCAACCATGTTTATAGCAGCTTTATTTGTAATAGCCAGAACCTGGAAACAACCCAGATGTCCATCAACAGAGGAATGGGTACAGAAATTGTGGTATTTTTACACAATGGAATACTACTCAGCAATCAAAAAGGAGGAAATCATGAAATTTGCAGGCAAATGGTGGGATCTAGAAAAGATCATCCTGAGTGAAATATCCCAGAAGGAGAAAGACAAACACGGTATATACTCACTTATATAGACCTATAAGATATAATAAAAATAATGAAATCTATACACCTAAAAAAGATAATCAAGAGAGCGGACATGGGGTAAGATTATCAATCCTCATTTTGAAAGACAGATGGGATACGCATTGAACATTGACAGGAGTCTACTGAGCGCATTGGAAAGACTCTAACTAGCGGTGTTTTCAAAGCAAAGACTCGTGACCAAACCTTTGGCAGGGTACAGGGAATCATAAGAAAGAAGGGGAGTTAGACTGATGAGGAAAGGATAGGAGCTCCACAAGGACCAAATATATCTGGGCACAGGGTCTTTTCTGAGACTGACATGCAACCAAGGACCATGTATGAATGTAACCTAGAACCTCTGCTCCGATGTAGCCTGTGGTAGCTCAGTAACCAATTGGTTTCCCATAGTGAGGGGAATAAGGACTATTTCTAACAGGAACTCAATGGCTGGCTCTTTGGCCTCCCCACCCCCCAAGGGAGGAGCAGTCCTGTTAGGCCACAGAGGAGAGCTTTGCAGCCAGTCCTGAGGATACCTGATAAAACAGGATCAGATGAATGGGGAGGAGGTCCCCCCTATCAGTGGACTTGGCAAGGGGCACGGTGGAGAGGAGGGAGGGAGGGAGGGACTGGGAGGGAATGAGGGATCGGGACACGGCTGGGGTACATAGTTAATAAAATGTAACTGAAAAGAAAAAAACAAAGTAATCATGAAATTTGCAGGCAAATGTTGGGAACTAGAAAAAATTATCCTCAGTGAGCTAACCAAGAAACAAAAAGACAGACATGGTATATACTTACTTATAGGTGGTTATTAGATATATAATATAGGAGAAATGTACTAAAATCTATAGTCCTAATGAAGCCAAGCAAAAGGGAAGACTCTAGGAAAGATGCTCAATACTCATTCAGAATGTTAAACCTGAAAGACATCAGAAGCAGAAGAAGACAGGAAATAGGACAGGAGCCTACCACAGAGGGCCTCTGAAAGGCTCTACTCATCGTAGTATCAAAGCAGAGGCTGAGACTCATAGCCAAATTTGGGCAGAGGACATGGAATTTTATAAAAGAAAGGGGAGATATAAAGACCTGGAGGGGACAGGAGCTCCAAAAGGAGACCAACAGAGCCATAAAACCTTGGCCCCAGGGGCCCCGCAGAAATTGATACTGTAACCAAGGATATTCATGGAGAGGACCTAAAATCTCTGCTCAAATGTAGCTCATAGAATAAGACTCCCAATGGGTTCCATAGTAAGAGGCAGGGGCTATCTCTGGCATGAACTCAGTGGCAGGTTTTCTTATCGCCTCTCCCTGAGGGGTGCAGCCCTTGCCAGGCCACAGAGGAAGACTATCCAGCCAGTCCTGATAAGACTTTATAGGCTATGATCAGATAAAATGGCAGGAGGACCTCCTTCACTGGACTATGGGAATAGCATAGGGGAAGAAGAGGGATGGAGGGTGGGACTGGGAAGAGATGGGGGAGAGACTACAGCTGGGATACAAGGTTAATAAATTATAATAAATAATAATTTTGGGTCTCATTACAGGTCATTATCACTCATATCTGGGGCTTCAGATTCTGAATGGGACAATCAGTATTTCCATATTCCAGAGGACAAGAAGAATGAAGCTGTAAGATTTTGAATTAAAACAATGGTGGTGGATGGGAATCAGGCACTGCCTCTATCATGAACTCAGTTGACTGCTCTCTGGTCACTGGCTCCTGATGATGCAGCCTTGCAAGGCCACGGAGGAAGTGGATCCAGGCAGTCCTGAGGAGACTTAACAAGCTATGGTTAAGCAATAGTGGAGAACTTTGCTTTCAGTGTACTAGGCTTCAGAGATGATGGGAAGAGTGAGGGAGGGTGGAACTGGGGGAGTTGACGGAGGGGCTTCAATCAGGATATATAATGAATAAATTGTGAAGAAAATAGTAAAAATTAGAAAAATGAACATTTGTTGTTAATAAAGTAGCTAGTTGTTATTTTTATATAATTGTTAAATAGTTTCAATAGGAATTGCATCAGGTATGATCCAAGAAATATTAGATATATGCACGGAAGCACAGGCAACTCTCATTTTCTATAACCTTTCTCTTTAGATGGAGATACTGAAAGATGGTTACGAACTTGTTGAAGACAAATACAAAAGTATCCTTGACAGAGTCTTACCAATTTTGAAAGACTCCAAAAAGTTAATTTCACCTGTAGACCAGCCAAATGGAGATGATGGGTAAGCAGGCTTGTGGGCAACATATAGGTAATGAAACATAATGCTGGTGATACGTTAGCAATATATTTTTCATTTGTACATATTTATTATATAGTAGTACTTGATTCTATTTAAGTGTTTACTCCCCTTTATAAACAACATAAAATGTTTACCAAGCAGTGTGACCTTGATTTTTATCACTACCAAACAACACAATTACAACAGAAAATATGTGTGTGTGGATATATATATCCATGTACATATATACAGACATATATATTGCTGCATGTTGATGATAACCAGTTGAAATTCTTGTAGAAAAAGTTACACTTATAAAAAGGAAATACGTTAAAGAAGTTAAGATAAAGTTCATTAGTAAAATAATTGCCAAGCACACAGAATTCCCTAAGTTGAATGACTTGGCTCTATTAAAAATAAATTCGAACACATTACAAATTTAATAAATGTAGCACACATGTTTTTAAGTTTATTTATTTTTATTATTTTATTAGTTTATTCACTTTGTATCCCAGATGTAGCCCCCTTTCTTTTCCGCACTCAATTCCACTCTCCCTCCCTCATCTTCTCCCATGTACCTCCCCAAGTCCACTGATAGGGGAAGTCCTTCTCCCCTTCCCTCTGACCCTAGCCTATCAGGTCTCATCAGGACTGGCTGCATTGAAAACACATATTTTTTAAAAGGCCAACAAAGGTGAGATTTTTCAAGGATTAGGGAGATGGCTTGGTGGGTAAAGTGCTTGCTATGGAAACCGGAGGACCTGAGTTTGGATCCTTAGCATTCACATGAAAGCTGGCATAATGACAAGATTCCATAACTTTAGCACTAAAGGAAAGAAATAGCCAGATCTTGCATGTTCATTGACTAGCCAATATAGTCTAAATAGCAAGCTCTACATTGAATGGAGAGACTCTATTCCAAAGAACAAGGCAGAGAGAGCTAAAGACATTTGATATTGACCTTTGCCCTCCACATTCACAGGATACAAGCATACACATATACACAGAGGCACACAACACATACCTACTGAAATGATTTTTGAGTTTGTATAGATGCTAAAAGTTAAAACATAATTACACAATTTCTTCCTTCTTTCTTCCCTCTAACCCCTCCCACATTTCCATTCTCACTCTCAAATTCTTGGCTTCCTTTCCTTTAGTGGTCTTATATTTATATATGTATTAATATATAAATACTCCCTGTTTAATATATCTAGTGTTATTTTGTAGGTATATGGTTTCAGGTCTGACAAATTGTTATTGGATAATCTATTAAGAGTTCCATCCCATGGGGCTGGAGAGATGGTTCAGTAATTAAGAGCACTGTCTGCTTTTCCAAAGGACCTGGGTTCAATTCCCAGCACCCACATGGCAGCTCACAACTGTCTGTAACCCCAATTCCAAGGGATCTGATACCATCACACTAATGCACATAAAATAAAATTAAATATATAAAAAAGAGTTTCATCCCTGAGGAACACTATTTTTATCTCTCTCAAAAGCCATTAGGTATCTGTAGTTCTTGTCTAAGCTGGTGCCCATGAGATTTTCCCCTTTTGTTGTTAGCAATTCTGTTGGTGATGGGTCTTGTGCAGGGCTTGTTTGTGCAGCCATATTGTTGAGGTATCATGAGCATACCTTCCTTGATGTTTCTATGAGACATAGTTTCACAAAATATTTTCTGGTCCTCTGGCTCTTAATTTGTTTTGGCCCCTTCTTTCAAAATGTTACTTGAACTGTTTTTCATTTTTTTTAGCTATTCTGTTCATTATTATTAATTTTCTGTTTTTTAATTTATTACAATTTATTCACTTTGTATCCCAGCTGTAGCCCCCTCCCCCACCCCCTCCCAATCCCACCCTCCTTCCCTCTTCTTCTTTTATGCCCCTCCTCTAGTCCACTGATGGGGGAGGTCCTCCTCTCCTTCCATCTAAACCTAGCTTATCAGGTCTCATCAGGCCTGTCTCCATTGTCTTCTTCTGTGCCCTAGTAAGGGTGCCTCCCCTCAGGGGGAGGTGATCAAAGAGTTACTTGGACTTTTAGTGCAGGAGTTGTGTTGTAAATATATCCATTGGGGCTGGACACCCACAAACAGTTGTTCTCTGCATTTTGTAGACTTGTGGGTTCTTTGCAATGGTTTCCTTCTTTTGCAAAGTGAAGCTTCTTTGATGAGAGGTGAGAGTTATATGTATTGTGGTACTGGATATTTAGTATATGGTTAGGAATTATCCTGGCTCAGTATTCTGGTGTTTTTAGGTTCTCCTTTAAGATACATGACTGCATTACTCCATGGTAGTTGGATAAATGTCCAATACCAGGCATTATTTCTTTCCTGTTGAGCAGGCCTTAAGTCCAATCAGACCACCAAGATGTGGATGTCACAATTTCACCTTTAGGGATATCCATTGACTTTGGATGCATTACTTGGAGACTTTTTTTACATGTATACTTTTCTTTGTAAAAATAACATTTAACTAATATTTTATAAGATTATTTCTGTATGCTTTTTTAAGTATGTTTTATTGATGGGAGATATCTATGTATTAAAATTTACTTGTTTAAACATATAAAGCATTAAATGCTTAGACATTTGTTTAGACTTTTTGTCTGTTTTTAAGACAGGTTGTCACCGTATAGCCTTGTCTGTCCTGTAATTCACTATTTATATCAGGCTGGCCTAGAACTCACGAAAATCTTCCTGCTTCTTCCTCCCAAATACTGGAATTAAAGGCATGTTCAACAATACCTTGCCTTGTTTAGACATTTAAAAATACCAATTTATATAGTTGGAGGCCAGATGGATTATTAAAAGTCTTGTACAGGAAGAAATGAATTTTATAAAAGAATGTCTAGCAAGTGGACTATGGAAGGAAAATCCTAGTAGTGAGCATTTGGAATGTAGATATTTATAAAATAACCTAAGTCAATATCAAAAGGAAACCCAAGAAGTAGAATATTTTTGGTAGAGCTGAAATATTTGAGGCAAAAGTCATTATAGCAGTGAGCATGGGTATACTAGATTTAGGAATACAAAGGAGATTAGGTCAGTTGTGTCTAAGAAATGTGTTTACTTGTTTGGTTTTGACTTCTTTGTCAAAAATTGAGTATTCATAGGGGTGTAGGTTTATTTCTGGGTCTTCTATTCAGTTCCATGGACCCACCATTCTGTTTCTATGGCAGTACCATACAGTTTTTATTACTATTGCTCTGTAGTACAGCTTGAGATCAGTGATGGAGATACCTTCAGATCTGTTGCTGTACAGGATCGGTTTTGGCAATTCTGCGATTTTGATTTGTTTTGTTTTTCCATATGAAGTTGAGAATTTTTCTTTCAAGGTCTATAAAGAATTGTGTTGGTATTTTGATGGGAATTACATTGAATCAGTAGATTGCTTTTGGCAGGATGGCCATTTTCACTATATTTATCCTACCAATCCATGAGCACAGGAGATCTTTCCATCTTCTGATATCTTCTTCAATTTCTTTCTTCAGAAACTTGAAGTTGTTTTTTGTTTTTGTTTTTGTTTTTGTTTTTGTTTTTCCGAACAGGTCTTTCACTTGCTTGGTTAGAGTCACACCAAGGTATCTTATGTGACTATTGTGAAGGGTGTTGTTTCCTTAATTTCTTTCTCAGCCTTTTTGTCTTTGGTATACAGGAGGGCTACTGATTTTTTTTTTAGTTAATTTTGTATTCAGCCATTTTGTTAAAGGTGTTTATCAGCTGAAGGAGTTCTCTGGTTGAATTTTTGGGGTCGATCATGTATAGCTCTTTTCTGAGACTGATACATCAACCAAGGACCATTCATGGATATAACTGAGAACTCCTGCTCAGATGTAGCCCATGGCAGCTCAACATCCAAGTAGGTATCCTAGTAAGGGGAACAGGGACTGTCTCTGACATGAACTCAGTGGCTGGCTCTTTGATTATCTCAACCTGAAGGGGAAGCAGCCTTGCCAGGCCACAGAGGAAATCAATACAGCCTGTCCTGATGAGACCTGATAGGCTAGGGTCAGATGGAAGGGGAGGAGGACCTCCCATATCAGTGGACTTGGAGAGGGGCTTGGGAGGAGAAGAGGGAGGGAGGGTAGGATTGGAAGGGAATGAGAGAGGGGGGTACATCTAGGATACAAAGTGAATAAACTGTAATTAATACAAAAATGTTTAAAAAGAAAAAAGAAATATGTTTAAAGAGCAAAATAAAAAGAAGCTCATATTTTTGAAGAAAAAAATTTAGAATAGTTTGTGAATTTAATTTTTGTACAGAGATTAAATGGATGGATAGTTATGATATGATATGGTATATGACATCTTAAAGCCAGCACTATGAAAGCAATCTCAGTAGTAAGCATGATGTCTACCAAGTAGACAGGCATAAATATTCCTAACAGTTGGCACATCTCAAAATCAGAGTATATTGAAAAGCATTACTTAAGAAAGAAGTAAGTTTATCTCAAACTTTATGGCTTCTAGAGGCCATAGAAATATATCAAATAACTATAACTGTACAAATTTACTTGAAAATTAACTTGATAATTTGTCTTCTTAGGTTCAATGTTTAGGTTCAAATATTTGAGAGATTTCTAGTTTTCAACTCAGAGAAAACTTACACAAAATATGGTTACTAATCAAATCTGACAATTCTATAGAAAATTTTTAAAGAAAATTTATGTACAGCATGGGTGTTTACCTGTATGTATGTCTGTACACTAGTTGTGTACCTGGCACCCATGTATACCAGAAGAGATCCTTGTATCCCCTACAACTAGAATTATAGATGATTGTGAACCACCTTGTCAGTTATGAGAATTGAACACAGATCTTCTGGAAGAGCAGCCATTGTTGTTGAACAGTGATTCATCTCTCCACCTACCAATTGTTCTATTAGAAAGAGTAGCCCACGGCAGCTCGGTGTCCAAGTGGGATCCCTAGTAATGGGAACAGGGACTGTCTCTGACATGAACTGATTGGCCTGCTAGTTGATCACCTCCCCCTAAGGGGGAAGTAACCTTACCAGGCCACTGAGGAAGACAATGCAGCCACTCCTGATGAAACCTGATAGACTAGGATCAGAAGGAAAGAGAGGAGGACCTCACCTATCAGTGGACTTGGAAAGGGACATGGGAGGAGAAGAGGGAGGGAGGTTGGGAGTGGGAGGGATTGCAGGAAGGGGCTACAGCTGGGATACAAAGTGAATAAACTGTAATTAATATTAAAAAAATAAAAATTTAATAAAAAGAACTCATTAATATTTTGCTATAGTTATACACTAATCAATGGAAATTTTAGGTTGCAGTGTAGCTTTTGTATCTTTTCCTTGATAAAGCTTATATAACTTGTTATATAATATAACAATCAAAAAACTATTTTGTTTTACCTTTAGATTCAAATGGCAAGAAAATAATCCCCATACTTCCTTCTCAGTTAATATTGAGGTGACATAGTTTACTGCCAAAATTTACAAATAAGTAATATTCTTTTTTGTGTGTGTACGTATATATGTATGTATATATATATATATACGTACACACACAATTATATATATTATATAATTATTAATTATATATATTATTAATATATATTAATATATTAATTATATATAAATACATTATATATATATACATATATATAATTTTATTTATCTAGCCATTGGTTAATTGAAAATAGTGAATATAAATTATGAATAATATGAAAACAAATTGTATTATAAAAATTCTATTATTTAAGTTTTATGTTTCAGCTCTTGATAGTGCAGTTACTGAGTTGTTCATTTGCCATCATAATTCTTCATGAGAATATTTTCATTACCTCAATACAATTTTTCGTTCCCATTTATAAAACTTGCTTTGATTATTTTAGACACTTAATATCCATAGAATCATACAAGTGATCTTTCTTGTTTGATTTATTTCTCTTAGCATATTTCCAAGGTTCATTTATGCTTCATCAATGACTAATAGCTTATTTTTATTGCTAATTAATCATTTGGTGTGTCAGTGTATGACTGAGCATTGTATCATACGTTATATAAATGAAATTAAAGAAGAGCATATTGGTACAAAATAAGTTTTTATCTGAATATTGCAAATCTGTTTATACAATGTAAATGGATATATGATAGCTCATGTGATTTGAATTCTTGCAATATGTTGGGTAAATATTTTTTCTCAACTATTTTTTAGAAAACATCCTGAAGTATCAGTTCAGAATATACCTATGAATGAAGATTCACTGACCATTCAGTTGGATTTGACCATACCATTTCTACAAGAACAAACAACTGAGGAATCCTCTGAACAGGAACTTAAGGACATTTCTTTGGAATTAGATCATTCTTCTCAAGATTCAGATTGGATGAATGATGAATCAGACACTCTGTGTAACAATATACTTAACAGGTATTCAGTGTTCTCCATCCTTAATCTAGGAATTCATTTACATGGTTTTGAAAAAATGTTTAATAAGATGGTGAGGGGAGTATGATGTCTTTATAGAAGCATTTTCCTTAGATAACCTCAATTTCTGACATTGTCATTGATTCACATGTATTACAGATACACTCTGATAATATGTTTAGTGTTTCTTCTCTGGGTATGAAAATGAGAACCCAGCATTGTTAGTGTGAAATACTCCATGCTATACCCATTATTATCTCTGAAATTACAGTGAAACTTTCTGCTTAGAACAATCCTATAAGAAAAAAGAAGAAATGCTTTCACTTCCTGAAACGTGAAGGTTGTGTACACTTCAGCAAAAATACTACTAAATTTGAGCCACAAAGGCTCCATTGTCAGCACATCTCTGTCTTGAGGATGTCTGACTAATTTCACTTTCATCAGCAGTGCTTATAATTGTCTGTTTGAATGCTTGATCATCTTATATTTGTATTATTCCTCATTACTGTCTCTCATTATAGCTCAAAGTTCACATCTACTCCTTGGTAGGCCTCTTATATAAATATCCTCTTGAAAAACACACCCTAAAGAGCTTCTTCAGCTTGACCCCAAACCTCACTGTAGACTCTTAGACATGTGCATAAACAACTCTTGGCAGTAAAATAATCTTTTAGTGTTTTTAATCTCACCAGAACCATAACAGTAACACTGTTGACTGGGATGATTATTTTGAGCTGGATTAGCATTGATGGACTTGGCCACCAAAGCCAAGTCCAAGGTCTACTTGATTAAGAAGTATATAGGGAGAGCAAAGGCTTCCTGTGATATTGTCCTACAGGAATTTAATAGCCTCTTGAATTCAAATTGAGTGGCAATATTGATCATAATAACTGATAAAAATACAAATGTTTCTCAGAACATCTGGTATTCCTACTGAATGACAAAATGAAGTCAAGAGTCTCAGAGCTCCTGAGAAAACGTAAAAATGTGTAACACTTTTTCTTAATCAGATCTGGTATGTGTGTCCCACTAACTGAAGTCTATTACTTCCATCTTTGATGAGATTCAGACTGAGTGCCATTCATTGAGAGGAATCAGGTCATTTCTAAGCCAAAATTTAAATATTTATAGTCTCATAAATGTAAAGATATTCTAGTCATTTAGGGTCAGTTAGTTGTACTGTTGTGGTGTCTTCAATCTTACTCTTCTGAGACAGTGACTTATATTTATTTTGTACCAAAATATCAAAAGTATTTCCCTGTGCTACTGACAGCTTTCTCAGATTGAAAAATACTTCCTATTTAGAAACAAACTAATGTGGGTTTTTTTTCTTCCATCCTTTTCTGGAGTCCATCAGGTTGAAAACTCTGCAATTTCACTGAGAAGTGGGCTAGTCTAACTGAGTTATAACTGGTGAACCATATATTGAAATCTTATAGCAGTAGGCTTTATGGTCTGGAAGTGAGATATCTGTAACTGAAAAGTGCGACATTGGTTTATGGTTTCTTAGTTGAGAACCTGACATAATCTTTTTAACTTATTGTATGTTTGATTTTTCTCAAAGATTGTTTCTTAGAAGTAAAAACATTGTTCTTTGCATTCACCTTCACTCCCTATCTCTGTTTCTTTGCATTCACCTTCACTCCCTATCTCTGTTTTTCACTGAAGGGATACAACATATATGCATCATACTGAAGACAATTCAGTAGAGCTACATTCATTGCTGCATAGGAAGTCAATGAATTATGATTTTGATCATTTCAGTGAGGTAAGCTTATAAATTCAAATTTGTGACTTTCCTGCATTTATATTGATTGCTCAAAAGTGGAGTGACATATGGGAATTAGCACTGGTTAATATCAAGCCTGGAATTCAAGAATACCTGTGTTTATACCTTGGCTTTTCCAATATAGTATGTTTTATATTTTCCTAGTTTTCTGAAATCATTATGTCCCTCTTCCTTATAGCAACATCACAATTTGTCTGTACATGATATTCTCCCTTTCTCTTATAACTTAAAATAGTTAACATTAAAGTATTCCATGATGTAAAATTATGATACTTTGTTTATAGTGATTTTATATATCCAAAGTTCCTATTCTTTTCGCAGTATCTTTCAGTGCTGTACAAAGTCCGTTTTCAGTGATGGCTAGATATTTAGATATTTATTTATTTCATTCCATTTAGAGTATCTTCCTTGTAATTTCCTTTCAGCTAGTCTGTTATGAACTTCCTATTATTATGAATAACAAATCTGGAACTTTACTCAACATAGATATCATGGCAGAAGCCAATGTCAAAACCATGCATCTTCTCTTTATTCCATTTTATACATTATCTGTTCATATATTTATTGGTGAATATTGCCATAGTAGATTATTAGCAGAAACTCTTTCCAGTTAAGTGAATAGTATGAGATGTCTTAAGGTACTCTATTTATATTCTCTCATTGACCTATTCACATTTTTTTTCTGAAGGGCCTTACTGATTAATTACAAAATCTCTCCAGCATAATGTGTTTTCAAGATTTTAATGCTTTGGGGTAGTTATACATTAGAAACCCATTTAGTGAAGTACGAAGTCTTTGTTCACACATTTACAAAACAGCTACTGATAATAATTAATTGGCAAACTTTATACAGTGTCAAAAGTACTTATAACGCACACACATATATTCCCAGCTGAACTTGCTACAAGAGAATCTCTTGAGTCCAGGAGTTCAAGGACAACCTAGACCATACAGTGAGAACTCATCTAAAAAAAATTTTTGATGTATGCTTCTAAATGCTGTTTTTCTTGGCAATCGCTTTGTTTACAAAGAAGAATCTTATCATATTTTAATATATATGATCATAATTGAGACTATATGTTCAATTCAATGAGATTTTATACTAACAATGTCCTGAAATAACATACTTTTTTGAAAACTTTCCTCAAGTGTCTAAGGGAAGTATGAAGAGTAAGGTAATATATTTGTTAATATTCTTCACCAGCTGTCATAGTAGCAGACTTCTATATGGTACTTTTACACATTTAATTTTGGTTGAATCTCCTTAACACACTCCTCTCTTTCTCCCTCTCTCACTCACTCTTGCTCTCTCTCTCTCTCTCTCTCTCTTTCTCTTTCTCTCTCTGTTGTACCCTATTTTTCACTAGTATTCTCCTTCTACTTTGTTCTCTTGTCTTCCCCATCCTGAACCCTTAAAGCCATTTGATTTTTTTTTCCTATTCTAATGGACCCTTTTCTGGTTTCTTGACCTTTAGCAATATTTACTTCTGTTATGATATATATATACTTAAGAGTTAGAAGCTAGGATCCAAATATGGATAAAATCTTGTGGTATTTGGTTTTCTGAGCCTAGTTTCCTTTGTTTAACAGAATGCTTTACAGTTATGAATATTGTCTTAAAGATTTAATTATTCTTTATGACCAAAGTAATTCACTGAGAAAAACAGTCAGCCATGTTGGTGGGAGTGCTAAGAACAAGACTGAGTTAAGATTGACATACCATTAGTATTGCCACAAATTTTTAAAGAATTTTACCCATTCTTTAAAAAAAATGACTACACAATGACACCCCTTTGTCTTGTGCTATAAGTTTATGATTATGCATAAAAATTTAGAAAAATGTTTTATAAGGGGAAAATCTGAATTTTAGTCTTTGCCATCACCAAATATCTGAATGCTAAATGTACTACTATATTAATATTGAATGGTTAACCCAAATCTTATCAATGAAAACCTGAATTTTGACTGGAATAAATTGGGTTATGATATGGCCATAGTTATTACTGGAAATTAAAAGAGAAATACAAAACATGGGACATCTAGTTTTTGAAAATTGTCTTTATTAAAATCTCCCTTAACAACATGTGTGTTTTTCTATGTATTCCTGCCTATCTTGGAACTCATTATGCTGACCTCGAACTCGAGATTCTTTTGCCTCTTTCTCCTGAGTTCAAGATCAGCATAGTGAGTTCCAAGACAGACAAGACTATATAGAGAAATCCTGTCTCAAAACAAACAAACAAATCTTCCTTGTTGAGGGTGTATGCATGGAAGGACTTAAAGGGATGGAACTTAGGGGCTGGAGGGAGGTAAGTGATATAATTATATTTTAACTAAAATGTATAAAATAATAAAATTCAAAGAAAATCCTCACTTGCCTACAATTAGTAAGGAAATACAATGCCTCATAGACAACTGTCTTTAAAAGTATGCTTACAGGTCTTTCTCTTAGTTTAGTAAGATCTTACTCCTTTTGCTATTTTCTTTTAGTAAAACCTTATTCTCTTTGAATGATTTCTTTCAACTAGGGAAGCTGTATAGATGGAACCATTATTTTTCATCATTGGCCAATAATGAGGCTAGACCCTTAGAGAATTCATTCTTGTTATCTTGTTTAGACAGGAATAGCTTGAAAGAAGTATTGTTTCCTTCCTGCCAGACATAGTAGGCATATTTGGTGAGTCTCATTATTCAGGCTCAAACATGCATGCTCAATACATGCTGTGTTTGAATCTGTTTTGTTCAATAAATATTGGTAGATATTAGTTCGTGTTAAGTGGAAAATAAACCTACATGGTATAGTTGGCTGTAGATGTACTATGAATTGATTTTTCTCTTCTGCCTAAACAGCAGTTAGAAAAGAAAACTATACTTTTAGAAAACAAAATAAATGGAAATGTTCTTTCTTTAACTTTGTTAATCTTCCAAGAAATATGCTTCTTTGGGTGCAGAGAATTGAAACTAGGGCCTCATATTTGCAAAACATACCATACTCTCACAGCTTCAGGGTAAGATTTTATCTCAACTTTATCACAAAAAAATGACGTATTGATAAGGATTATAGTGTTTTCTCTTTGTTCCCAGAGTCTAATTCTAATGAAAAATGAAGAAGAAAGACTTCTGCTTGACACCAGTGGGGAAAAAGGTACAAAAGAATATTTGTAAAATGATCAGAAAATGTATGTCCTAGTTCCAGGCCCACAACTGACTACCCATATGACCCTTGGCAAGCCATTTACCATTTGAAAGTCTCAAACAATGCTTGTATGAACTACTTTTCTTGTTTCATGAGTTATATTAAATAAGATTATACATATATATATATATATTACATATACATATATATCCAGATAATGACTATATACACCTAAGGGAGAATGTATTATTATGTGGTTGATTTTAAAACAAAAACAATGACAAAACATTAAAAGGATGCAATATAATTTTGTGGGTTTTTTAAATTTTTTATTAATTACACTTTATTCATTTTGTATCCCCCCATAAGCCCCTCCCTCCTCCCCTCCCGATCCCACCCTCCCTCCCCTTTCTGCATGCATGCCACTCTCCAAGTCCACTGATAGGGGAAGTTCTCCTCTCCTTTCTGATCTTAGTCTATCAGTTCTCATCAAAAGTGGCTGCATTGTCCTCTACTGTGGCCTGGTAAGGCTGCTCCCCCCTCAGGGGGAGGTGATCAACAAGCAGGCCAATCAGATTATGTCAGAGGCATGTGTTTTTTACATAACATTGAAAGTTCTTTTTCAGAAAATAAGTCTTTATTGTTTACTAAGCTTAGTTATTCACAGTTAGCCTTGTATTTTATGAATAGTGTTGTCTACCAAATTTATGTTCTAGTAGTTAGTTCCTCCTTAATTCCAAACATATACTTGGATGTAATTGAATCTCTTTTCATATAAAGAAGCATCAAAAGTTGATAACCTACAGGAAAGTAGGAAAAGCTGACAATAACTTTTAAGAAAAACAGTACATTTTTCTTGGTTGAGATTACTAATTTGAAGAGTGTAACTCAGAAGAGTGGAAGGGTAACAATGTCTTCCACAAAGCATTTAACAGTAAGAGACTTGTGAATTATACTTTGTTTTAAATTTACTCCTCCTACATTACATGTAACAAAGTGCTTTCTCTCCACAGACAAACATGTAACACAATGCATGGAAAAATCCCAGCTTTTTCTGTTAGATGAAACACCAATATGTGATTTTGGAGAAAATATTCAAGATTCTAATGACAGTCTTTTGGATGATAAGAAGAACCCATCAAATGTTTTCTCAGTTTTACATGACCATGATTATATAAAATTCAATATTTCTGATCCACAAGAAGATACTATAAATACTACTGAAAATATTCCCCTGTTATGTATGGAAGCCAGTAGGGAACCCTTTCTCTTTCTCAACCCTCTTTCTAATATTTTTTGAAAAGCATATTGAACTTAATCTTCTTTAGAGTTTATTTTGAACCTCAATGAATCTCACTTCCTGCTGGTAAATAGCTATTCCACAGCTGCTGGCTAGTATACTTATGTTAATTTTGTAACTTTTGTAACAAAAAATATGTTTAAATTACTGCCCCAGGATCTGGACAAGCTTTGACAACTAGGATTAAATTCAAATCATTAAAACTATAAAGAACATATCCAAATTTTACTATAATAAAAAGTTAGTTTTTATTTTTAAACCAAGAGTATTCTGATACTTTGTGAACAGATCAGAGATCAGTGCTATTTCATTTTTCTAAGTAATTCACAAATTTATGTGGCCAGCTTTTTTGACTTATAGCGAAGAAACAGTTATTAAAAATTTTGCTGAAACAAATCTCTTTTTAAACAAAACTACCAGATTTTATAGATCCATTTATTTTATAATTTTCCACTGTATTCCAGTCTTGCATAATTCTTAATTCCAAACTAAAGCAAAATTTCAGCAGAAAATGGTATTTCTCTGTATAATGGAAAGCTGCATAGACAAAGTCAACATATTGACACTCACCTAAAACCTTGGACAAGAACTCCAAGAATCAAACTCTAGCAAACGATTCATTAAAATTAAGGTAAAAGAAATTCATAGTCAGCCATTTCTCAATATTTACCTCTCATTTTCACATCCAACTTTAGCAGTGTCAGTACTCTTTGACACATGTAATTATTTCATAAAATATTATGTTGTAAAAATAGTACGGTTTTACAGAAACCTGAATTAGTTTTCATACAAACTATTCCATCACCAACATTCATACATACCTAAAACTGAGCATCATAGCACTTAGAATCTAGGCTTATCCTGTTTAGCTGAAGAAGCACTGAAGAATATATTTAAAGTTTTCTTTTAGCAACCAATATTAAAACTTCAAGTTTTTAAAGGATTCTGTCTGTGACACATTCCTAATGCTTTATTCCACCTACTAAACTGTCAACAAATTTACTTGGATTTGTTCCTTTTATTTCTTCAAAGTTTAACATGTTCTTCCATAGCCTCACTAATGAAGTCATGTTTAAAAATAATGGAAAATTGACCATTGTTTTCCTAATTTAAAAAAAAGTGTGTATTTGTTTAAATAAAATGGTTTATGTGATTATAAAAATTGTTTTTAATTATAATTTTAATTTTTCTTCACAATTTATTCATTATATATCCCAATTGAAGCCCCCTCCCTCAACTCCCCCCAAACCTACCCTCCTCCTTCTTCCCTCCTATCTCCCTCCCCTAGGCCACTGAAAGGGGGAGTTCTCCCCTATTGCCATCTGCCCATAGCTTGTTAAGTCTCATCAGGATTGCCTGGATTCTCTTCCTCCGTGGCCTGGAAAGGCCACATCACCAGGGACTAGTGATCAAAGAACAGTCAACTGAGTTCATGATAGAGCCAGTCCCTGTTCCCCTAACTAGGAGATCCACATGGAGCCTGAGCTGCCAATCCATCACATCTGAGCAGGGGGTCTAGGTCCTCTCCATGCATGGTCCTCAGTTGATGCATCATTCTCTGCAGGATCCTCTGCAGGGTTCAGATCTTTTCGCTTTGTTGGTCTTCTTGTGGTTCTCCTGTACCCTCCATGTCCAGCTATTACCACCCCTCTCCTCTTCCATAAGACTCACTGCATTAAGACCAAAGTTTGGCCATCAGTCTCAGCATCTACTTCGATCCCTTATTGGGTGGATCCTTTCAGAGGACGCTCTAAAGTAGGCTCCCATCCTGTTTCCTCTCTTCCACCACTTCTGGTGTCTATGCTGTTTGCCATTCTGAATTGTATTTAAGCATCCTCTCTAGAGTCCTCCCTGTTGTTTAGCTTCTTTAAGTCTGTCGATAGCTATCCTATATTATAAGGCTAACATCCGCAAATAAGTGAGTGTATGCCATGCCTGTCTTTCTGTTTCTGGGTTACCTCACTCAGGATGATCTTTTCTAGTTTCATCCATTTGCC
Source organism: Psammomys obesus (assembly GCF_907164565.1). Taxonomy (NCBI): domain Eukaryota; kingdom Metazoa; phylum Chordata; class Mammalia; order Rodentia; family Muridae; genus Psammomys; species Psammomys obesus. Next base: position 5,524,751 of record NW_026589447.1, read on the forward strand.
TGCAAATGTCATGAATTCCTTGTTTCTGTATCCATTCCTGCATTGAGGGACATCTAGGTTGTTTCTGGATTCTGGCTATTACAAATAAAGCTTCTATGAACATAGTTGAGGAAATGTCCTTATTGAATGGTGGGGGAACTTTGGGTATATGCCCAGGGATGGTATAGTTGGATCTTGAATTAGTGCCATTCTCAATCTTTTGAGAACACAGCAGATTGATTTCCAAAGTGGCTCTACAATTTTGCACTCCCACCAGCAATGGAGGAGGGTTCTCTTTTCCACATCCTCTCCAGCATGTGTTGTCACTTGAGTTTTTGATCATAGACATTGTGATCAGTGTAAGATGGAATCTTAGTTGTTTTTTATTTGCATTTCTCAGATGACTAAGGATGTTGACCATTTCTTTTTTCACAGCATTTTATTATTTTTTATTACAAGTTATTCACTTTATATCTCAGCTGTAGTGTAGCTCACTCCTTCAGCTCCTCCATTGTTATGGTTTCTAGGCTTTAGAGTTGAGGAGGACTATTGACTGTACATGGCAGCTTCCTTCTAATACAGAGACCTAGTGCTATAGAAGGAAGTCTCCATCCCTCTATCTCAAGCTTGTGGTGTCTTTAACAATTGGGTCTTACTTTCAAGTTTTAAAAGACATCCAAGGTTAACAGCAATAGCCTATATTATTTTGTGGGGGGCTTTTGGACTTCTCTAACTAGTGATTACTCAAGAAAGATGTCCCATGCCTTGCTCTGGGGGTTTTGTTAAATAGTCCATGAAACTTGGAGAGAGCATTATCACTCTTGGTGGTATAACTTCATTAAGTGTGTGTGTGTGTCTATGTGTGTAGGCACGTGCACACTTGAGTGCATGCATGCAATATTTTAGTTGTTATATGAGTCATACATATTAGAAAACTATCTATTAAAAGATTTTCCCTCCACACATGGCTCAACAGTTTTGCCACAGATACCTGAGATTTTGGAGCTGTTTGTTCATGCTTCATCTTCAGTAATGCCAGCAAGGCACACCTCAGCAAAGAAAAAGTAGTAATGAGTTTAAGATCAGATCACTACTTTTTGCTGGACATATTGGCACATGCTTGTAATCCCAGCACTTGAGAAGGCAGAGACAGGCTTCTCTCTATGAGTTCAAAGCCAGCCTGGTCTACAAAGTGAGTCAAGGACAGCCAAGGCTACACAGTAGAACCTTGTCTTGAAAAACAACAAGAACAAAAAAGATCACTACTTTCTATCTTGGGGAACTGTGCTGGCTAGTTTCATGTCAACTTGAAACATATTAGAGTTATCTGAAAGGACAGAACCTCAATTGATAAAGTACATTCATAAGGCCTAGCTGTAAGGCATTTTACTAATTAGGGAGTGAACCTACACATTGTGAGTAGTGCCATCCTTGGAATGGTGGTCCTAGGTTTTATAAAAAAGCGGCTGAGCAAGCCATGAAGAGAAAGCCAGTAATCAGCACCCCACCATTACCTCTGCACTCGCTCTTGCCTCCAGATTGCTCCCTGTTAGAGTTCCTGTCTTGACTTCCCTCAGTCATAGATTATTACCTGAAAATTTTAGTCAAATAAAACATTTCCTACCCAAATTGTTTTTGTTCATGGTATTTCATCACAGCAATAGAAAACTTGAGAAAGTAGCAAGAACCAAACCATCAGGAAAAAAGTACTGGTGACTTCTGCAACTCCAGCATTCTGATGACCCTATTAAGTCTTTGTTAGTTGTTCATTTGTTTTTTGTTTGCTTGTTTGTTTGCTTGACCTCCCTGAAGCCCAGTTTCATTCATCCTCTTTCTGTACTTCCATAGTTGTTTCATTTCTTTCATGGAAGTGCAGTTCTGATTTTACTATTACGTCAAAAAGATAATTTTTCCACTTTAGTCAGCATACTATCTGGGCATGCTTGAATTTACCAACAACCCTGTCATGATTTGACTGTCATATCTCACTAGAATATGGTGATTAACAAGAGAATCAGTTAACTACTTTGAAGTGCATGAAGCCATGAGACAATTATTTGTGAAGTAAGGCTAATAGGACTACAATTTTATACATAAAACAAAAGAAAATTTGGGGGGACTAGAAGAGCATTTTTATGTCAATCTGTAAAGTTTGGAAATTAGGCCAATGGTACCTACTAATCTCTGTTAAGATTTCAGCACATTTAAACTACTAAATATACATATATTTTGCCTGAATTTTTTTTTGTTTTGTCCTCCTTTCCTCTCTTTCACCCTCTCTTCCTGCTTCCTTTATTTTTTCTTTCTGTTCTTTTCTTTGTTTCTGATTGAGGTCTTGCCACATGGCCCAGATTGGCTTAAATTTCCTGCATAACTCAGATATAAAACTCATGATCTTCCTGCCTCAGCTTCTCAAATGGCAAGATTACAGTCATGAAGTACTCTATCACACTGCATTTGTCTTATAATAACAGAACTGAAGATTATCTCTCTCCTTTGTATGTCTGGATTACTTAGTATATATTACATACTAATTAATATATATGCACCCAAGAATTCTAGTTTACTTTTATATGTTTATTCTGGATTCTGTGTTTCCCAATAGTAGGGATATGTTTAATTCATTTCTGTATAGAATGAGTTTTATAGTCATCAGTTTTAGAAAACAGAAAAGATTTGGATGAAAAACTCTAGGTACTAGAGTGATAGCTGTATCAGTAAAGTGCTTATGCTACAAGCATGAAGGCTGGAGCTTGATCCACAGAATTCATGTAATAAAGAAATAAACAAACAAACAAATAAATGCTTAATCCACAGAATCCACGTAATAAATAACTAAATAAACAAACAAATAAATACTATAAAGCTGGTTGTTATGGTGTGGACTTGTAAGCCCAGCACTAGTTTGGAGAGGCAGAGATAGGAAGGAGAACAGAGCTAAACAGAGATTCTTAATAGAGGAATATCGAATGGCAGAGAAACACTTAAAGAAATGCTCAACCTCATTAGCTATCAGGGAGATGCAAATCAAAACGACCCTGAGATTTCAACTTACTCCCATCAGAATGACCAAGATCAAAAACTCAAGTGACAACACATGCTGGAGAGGTTGTGGAGAAAGGGTAACCCTCCTCCACTGCTGGTGGGAATGTAAACTTGTACAACCACTCTGGAAATCAATCTGGTGATTTCTCAGACAACTAGGATTGGCTTCCTCAAGACCCAGCTATACCACTCCTAGGCATATATCCAAAAGAGACTCTAGTACACAATAAGGACATTTGCTCAACCATGTTTGTAGCAGCTTTATTTGAAATAGCCAGAAGCTGGCAACAAACCGGATGCCCCTCAACTGAAGAATGGATATAGAAATTGTGGTACATCTACACAATGGAATATTACTCAGCAATGAAAAATAAGAAAATCATGAAATTTGAAGGTAAATGGTGGAACCTGGAAAGGATCATCCTGAGTGAGCTGTACCAGAAGCAGAAAGACACACATATATGTACTCATATAGACATATGACATAGGATAAACCTACTAAATTCTGTACATCTAAAGAAACTAATCAAGAGGGAGGACTCTTGCTAAAATGCTCAATCCCGATCCCGAAAAGCAAAGAGGATGGACATCAGAAGAAGAGGAAATCAGGAAACAAGTTAGGAACCTGCCACAGAGGGCCTCTGAAAGGCTCTGCCCTGCAGACTATCAAAGAAGATGCTGAGACTTACAGCTAACTCTCGGGCAGAGTGCATGGAATCTTATGAAAGAAGTGGGAAATAGTAAGATCTGGAGAGGACAGGAACTCCACAAGGACAGCAACAGAACCAGAAAATTCGAACACAAGGGTCTTTCCGGAAACTCATACTCCAACCAAGTACCATGCATGGAGATAACCTAGAACCCCTGCACAGATGTAGCCCATGGCAGTTCAGTGTCCAAGTGGGTTGCATAGTAATGGGAAGAGGTACTGCCTCTGACATAATCTGATTTGCCTGCTCTTTGATGACCTCCCCCTGAGGGGGAAGCAGCCTTACCAGGCCACAGAAGATGACAATGCAGCCACTCCTGATGAGATCTGATAGACTAAGATCAGAAGGAAGGAGAGGGGAACTCCCCTACCACTGGACTTGGGGAGGGGCATGAATGAAGAAGAGGAAGGGAAGGTGAGATTAGGAGGGGAGGAGGGAGGTTTTTATGGGGGGATATAAAGTGAATAAAGTATAATTAATAAAAGTTAAAAAAATTATAATGTGACATTAAATAAATAAAACAAACAAATAAGTGCTTGATCCACAGAATACATTAAATAAATAGATAGATAGATAGATAAATAGATAAATAAATAAATGGATAAATAAATAAATAAATAAATGAATAGGTAGATAGATAAATAAATAAATAAATAAATAAATAAATAAATAAATAAATAAATA
>NW_026589447.1:5529178-5540043 GCF_907164565.1 Psammomys obesus
ATAAATAAATAAATAAATAAATAAATAAATAAATAAATAAATAAATAAATAAGTAAGTAAAATAAAGCTGGTTGTTATGGTGTGGACTTGTAAGCCCAGCACTAGTCTGGTGAGGCAGAGATAAGAAGATCTTTGTGACTCATAGTCCTTCCTAGTACTCAGTGAGTTCCGGGTTAAGGAAATAGTCTGTCTTTCATTAACATGCATAATAACAGGAGGAACAAAATGAAAAGGAATCCAAGCAAAAGATAATATTAATAATAAAACAAGGGGAGCGGAGCCAAGACGGCGACTAGCACGCACAGTTTCTGAGGTACAGAGTAGCTGAACCGCCTGCATTGGTGAGTGGAAGGACTTCTGAAGCCAGGGAAATGACGGTGAGGCTTTCTAAAGTTCTCATAAGGTGAGAACTTTGGTCTCAGGTCACCCGTGGACTTGTTTGAAGAAGGAGAGAAATGATCCTTTGATCTCCTGTCACTCCCTTTTTCAGGCCTCTCTCCTCCTCCACACAGCCGGCTCACCGAGATTCTCAGCTCAGAGCTCAATGCCTGGGGACTGTGAGGCTGGGCTCTTAGCCCCTTAGCCACAACTGCCAGCTATACCTGCCTTGGAGTCTCAGATCTGCGGCACCATCCTCCCAGGGTCCCAGGTCTAGCGGCCATACTGACTTCACAGGGTCTCTCAGCCACTGACTGTACAGCCCGCCCAAACCCTCAGTGACAGATAATATGCTTTATATACACCAAAGCCCAAAAGACCCGCCATACAAGCTAGAAACACCAGGTGCTGGGCCTCCCAGGCCTGGAGAGCACAGTGGAGAGCCCCCAGGACACTTCCCAGAAGGCATCTGGAATGGCATCCCAGTGTCCAGCTGCAGCTGGACTTCCTAACCTGGCGGCTGCAGCAGCACTGAGCTGACAGAGTGCATCAGTCCTCCTGCATAAGAGCAGGAGTAAAGAGCCTGAATACCCCTATCCTTGCCAATGTGACCTGCTTGAGAGTGAGTGCCCCCTTAAGTGTCTGCAGAACACCAGATCCATGGTCTTTCTAAACTAGAAGCCAGGCATCGGACCTAGCCCACCCACATACCCACTATGGGAAACAGAGGGTCTCTTGGGACAATGAAGCCCCTGCTCTGCGGGTCCAACTCAGTAGTTAAGGCAAAATTGCACCAGAAATTGAATCGAGACTATCACCAGGCCTGCTATATCTACAGCACATGCACAAGTAACCCCCTAGAAGCCTGCAAGGCAGAGCTCCTCCCACACACTCAAGGGTTCAACACTCTCTATCACCCTGTCCCTCGAGGCACACTTCCACACACATGCGTGCCCACATTTGCCCTTTTGCGCCTGCTGACTTTCCTCCCACAAGTACAGCTAAAGAACCAACGGACATGCTGAAGCCACAGGACCTTCTCAGCTTCCTGAAGAATGCTCCAGATGCCGGAGAGAGATAATACCAGTCTGAACTGCAGAATTCAGAAACAAACAGGGAAAGTTACAGAGAAGCCAATGGCCAGGGGTAGGCAAAAAAAAAAAAAAAAAATCCAACATAAATCAGTACATCATGGCTCCACCAGCAACCCCCAAAATTGATGGATATTCCAATTCTTTGGAAGCACAGAAAAATGACTTTAAAGCTATGCTTACCCAATTATTTGAGGCTCATAAAGAGGAAACAAACAAATCTCTCAGAGCAATAGCCATATAAATTCAGACAGTTAAAGAGGAAATGAACAAATCTATCAAAGATTTGGCCAGTCAATTGGAGGCAAAGAAAGGGGAAATGAACAATATTCTCAAAGAAACACAGGCAAATATAGCCAAACAAATAGAAGCACAAGTAGAGATACAATTAGTGGCATACAGAGAGGAAATGAACAAAAAAATAGAGACCATCATAGAGAGACAGGAATCCACATTCAAACAGATGAAGGAAATGGTGCAAGTCATGAAAACAGAATTAGAATCAATAAAGAAAACATAAACTGAGAAAACCCTGGAACTGGAGAACTTAGAGAAAAGAGAAGAAACCACAAATGTAAGCATCACCAACAGAATACAAGTGAGGGAAGAGAGAATCTTGGATGCTGAAGATACACTCACAGAAATTGATACTTCTCTCAAAGAAAAAGTAAAATCAGAAAAATCCCAAACACAAAACATCCAAGAAATCAAAGGCAGCATGAAAAGGCAAAATCTAAGAATAATAGGAATTGACGAAGAAGAGGATTCCAGGCTCCAAGGTCCAGAAAATATTTTCAAGATAATCATAGAAGAAAATTTCCCCAACCTAGAGAAAGAGATATCCACAAACATACAAGAGGCCTACAGAACACCAAATAGATGAGACCAGAAAAGAAACACCTCACACCACATCATAGTCAAAACATTTAATCTACAGAACAAAGAAAAGATACTAAAAGCAGCAAGGGAAAAAGGCCAAGTAACATATAAAGGTAGACCTATCAGAATCACACCGGAATTCTCATCAGAAACTATGAAAACCAGAAGGGCCTTGGCAGATATAATGCAGGCTCTAAGGGACCACAGATGGCAACCTAGAATACTATACCCTGCAAAGCTTTCAATCAACATAGATGGAGAAAACAAAATATTTCATGACAAAACTAAATTTATGCAATATCTACATAGCAAAGTAACCCTGCAGAAGATACTAGAAGGAAAACTCCAATCAAATGAAAACAACTTCACCCAAGAAAACAAAGCATACAGATCAAAAAAAAAATTAAAAGAAAACAAACAATGAAACACAGTAAGACCAGTAACTCCACAATAAAAAGAACTAACGTTCATTGGTCACTATTATCTATCAACATCAATGGACTCAACTCTCCAATAAGAAGACACAGACTAACAGAATGGGTGTGGAAACAGGATCCAACATTCTGCTGCATCAAAGAAACACACCTCTGCAACAAAGATAAACACTACTGCAGAGTAAAGGGCTGGAAAAATGTTTTTCAAGCAAATGGACCCAGAAAACAAGCTGGGGTAGCTATCCTAATACTTAATAAAATAGACTTTCAACCAAAATTAATAAAAAAAGTTGAGGAGGGACACTACATTCTCACCAAAGGAAAAATACACCAAGAGGACATCACAATTCTGAACATCTATGCCCCAAGTAAAAGAGCGCCTACATTCATAAATGAAACATTATTAAAACTTAAATCACACATCAATCCTAACACCATAATAGTAGGCTTCATCCCAGGCATGCAAGGGAGGTTCAACTTATGGAAATCCATCGATGTAATCCACCACATAAACAAACTGAAGGATAAAAACCACATGATCATCTCCTTTGATGCCTAAAAAGCATTTGACAAAGTCCAACACCCATTCATGTTTAAAGTCTTGGAGCAATCAGGGATACAAGCTCATATCTAAACATAGCAAAGGCAATATACAGCAAGCCTATAGCCAACATCAAACTCAATGGAGAGAAACTTAAATCAATCCCACTGAAATCAGGGACAAGACAAGGCTGCCCACTCTCTCCATATATATTCAACATAGTACTTGAAGTCCTAGCTAAAGCAATAAGACAACTAAAGGAGATCAAGGGGACACAAATCAGAAAGGAAGAGGTCAAAGTTTCACTATTCGCAGATGATATGATAGTATACATGAGGGACTCCAAAAATTCAACCAGAGAACTCCTTCAGCTGATAAACACCTTCAGCAAAGTGCCTGGATACAAAATCAACTCAAAAAAATCAGAAGCTCTCTTGTATACCAAAGACAAAAGGGCCAAGAATGAAATCAATGAAACAACACCCTTCACAATAGCCACTAATAACATAAAGTACCTTGGGGTGACACTAACCAAGCAAGTGAAAGTCCTGTTTGAAAAAGAAAATTAACTCTCTTAAGAAAGAAATTGAAAAAGATATCAGAAGATGGAAAGATCTCCCGTGCTCATGGATTGGTAGGATTAACATTGTGAAAATGGCCATACTGCCAAAAGCAATCTACAGATTCAATGTAATTCCCATCAAAATACCAACTCAATTCTTTACAGACCTTGAAAAAAAGATTCTCAGCTTCATATGGAGAAACAAAAAACCCAGAATCTCCAAAACAATCCTGTACAACAACAGATCATCTGGAGGTATCTCCATCCCCGATCTCAAGTTGTACTACAAAGCAATAGTAATAAAATCTGCATGGTATTGGCATAAAAACAGAAAGGAGGATCAATGGAACCGCATAGAAGACCCAGAAATAAACCCACACACCTATGAATACTCGATTTTTGACAAAGAAGCCAAAACCATTCAATGGAAAAACGACAGCATTTTCAACAAATTGTGCTCGTCCAACTGGTTTTCCACATGCAGAAAAATGAAAATAGATCCATATTTATCACCCTGCACAAAACTAAAGTCCAAGTGGATCAAAGACCTCAACATAAAACCAGATACTCTAAATCAGTTAAAAGAAAAAGTAGGGAAGAGCCTAGAACTCATTGGCACAGGAGACAACTTCCTGAACAGAACACCAACAGCATAGGCTCTAAGAGCAACAATCAATAAATGGGACCTCATGAAACTGAAAAGCTTCTTTAAAGCAAAGGACACAACTGTCAGAACAAAACAACAGCCTACAGACTGGGAAAGGATCTTCACCAACCCTATGTCTGACAGAGAGCTGATATCCATACTATCTAAAGAACTAAATAAGTTAAAAAGCAATAAATCAATCAATCCAATTAAAAAATGGGGTATGGAGCGAAACAGAGAATTCTCTGTAGAGGAATATATAATGGCAGAGAAACACTTAAAGAGATGCTCAACAGTGTTAGCCATTAGGGAAACGCACATCAAAATGACCCTGAGATTTCACCTTACACCCATCATTCCTATTCACCCATGCACACATGAATACACCTTACCATACATACACAAAAAATATATGGTGCCTTATTCCTTGTAATATAGCCTATAAATATTAAAATTATAGTTTAACTCCTACTTAAACACTACAAAAGAAGTAAATTAAGTACAAGACATAAAATGGTCACTCATTCATCCATTTAATAAATAAGTTATTGAACTGTCAGCAAAACACCATTATGAACATTTAGAACATATTAAAACACATGACATCATAACACTTATATTCTATTAACTAATAAAAGACAAGCAAACTCTGAGCTTAGGATGTTGATTGATTGTGAAGCATTTCAGTTTCTAGCACCAAATATTAAAAAGGAAGTAAATTAAAATTTCCGTTCCTACCTGATCTTATACTAGAATTCTGAGGTATTTAAGTCCATGTTTAATTTTTTAGATTGTGAATCCAGATTATGAGTTCTGATTGTTAGTGTACTTGTGAAAGCCTAAAGAATTATCAAAATATTATTTGGGATAAATTTAAGTTTAAATTTAAGATAGGTTCATGGAAAAAAATCAGTCCATTTGTGAGTTGCCGATAACTTCAATGAGAAATTTGTACATAAAGCTGAAGAAGAGAGATCAGCACATGAGGGAACTGAAAGATATGAGAAAAGGTAAGGTAGGACTATTTCTATAACTAAATATAATACAACAGACTGTATCGGCAAAAACAACAAAAAACTGGAATATGCTTAGAATACTCACGTTGTTCACATTCACAAAGACATTATTTGTGTCATTTCAACATCCCTTGACATAGTCAGCTTTTTCTACTTCTCCTTTTCTCCCAAACAATTGAGATGTAAGAACTAAATTTGCTTAAGAAAACAGGAAACAGGACAGGAGCCTACCACAAAGGGCTCCTGAAAGACTCTACCCAGCAGTAAAAAAAAAAAAAAAAAAAAAAAAAAAAACAAAAAAAAAAAAAACGCAGATGCTGAGAATCAAAACCAAACTTTGGGCAGAGTGCAGGCAATGTTATGAAAGAAGGAGAAAATAGTAAGACCTGGAGAGGACAGGAGCTCCACAAGGAGAACAACAGAACCAAAATATCTGGGCACAGGGGTCTTTTCTAAGACTGATACTCCAACCAAGGACCATGCATGGACATAACCTAGAACCCCTGCTCAGATGTAGCCCATGGCAGCTCAACATCCAAGTAGGTACCCTAGTAAGGGGAACAGGGACTGTCTCTGACATGAGTTCAATGGCTGGCTCTTTCATGACCCTCCTCAGAGAGGGGAGCAGCCTTGCCAGGCCACAGAGGAGGACAATGCAGCCAGTCCTGATGAGACCTGAGAAGCTAGGTTCAGATGAAAGGGGAGGAGGACCTCCCCTATCAGTGGACTTGGAGAGGTGCATAGGAAGAGATGAGGGAGGGAGGGTGGGATTGGGAGGGAATGAGGGAGGAGATTACAGCTGGGATACAAAGTGAATAAACTGTAATTAATATAAAAAATAAATTGCAATTAAAAAAAATCATTCTCAACATTTGTAGTCAGCCCAGAAATGGAATTCCACTTGTACTTTCTAGTCCGTAAAACAAAGAGATAATCTGAATATATATGAAAGTTAATGACTGTGAAAGTAGGCAAGGGATATATTGAGAGAATGTTAATTCCTTTCCATTTAAATAAATCTGGACAATTTTGTGTGATGTGAAAGAACTTAAATTTAGAATCATACAGAACTAAGTAAGATTCCTGGTACTACTATGTTCATCTGTAGCTGATTGTAGAGACTCTTTATTTTCTTCTTTCCTTTCTTGTCTTCCTTCTTTTTTTTCTTCTTTCCTCATTTTTTTTATTTCTGTGTTCCTCTAGCACATGTTCCTTCTTCCTTGTTTCTTACCTCTCTATCCTTCCATGTGCAACGCACTGACTTTTTTAAATTAATTTTTCTGCTTTGTGTTCTTATAAGAAAATTTATTTGGTCTTTTGCATTATTTTACTCTTTTATTTTTGACATAATATCATTCTTTCCCTCTCCTATTTTCCTCCAACCTTTCCATACCTCTTGTAATCCCTTTCAAATTCATTGACTCTTTTTCTTTAATTCTTATTGTTATATATGTGTAAAACACAAAAATACATAAGTACAACCTGCTAGGTCTTTTACTTGTATTCATATATTTTCAGAGACAACTAGTTAGTGTTTAATAATCTATTTATTATTCTATTTATCATATAAACACAATAGCATGTTATATTATAAATACTATTCTATTATTATAATTATTGAATAACCTAATTATTCCAAAGCTCAAACTGTGGAAGACTAATTCTCTCTTTCTTACCAGTCATTAATTGTTCCTCTTTTGTGGGTAAAGCCATGAAATTTCTCTCTTCCACAGTAACATGTCAGTGGGTGCTATAATTCTTATTGTTACATATATGTACAAACACAAAAATACATAAGTACAACCTGCCAGGTTTTACTTGTAATCATAGGTTTTCAGACATAACCAGTTAGTTTGTTCAGGTCTTATTTAAGCAGCCACGTCCTTGAGATATTTTAAGTACAGTTTTCTTATCATTTCTAGAACACAGCATCTCCATGCAGATTTTCTGGTCTGCTAGCTCTCATAATCTTTCTGCCCCTACTTTCCATGATATTTTCTAAACCTTGGATGCAAAAATTGTATTATAGATATATGAATTAGGTCTGAACACACCAGGACCATAGGTTTTCTGCATTTCAACCAGTTGTGGTTTTCTACAGTAATCTCTCGCTGTTGAAAAGAAAACTCTGTTGAGTAAGCCTTAAGTCTAATGAGACATCTCTTCATTACTACCAGTATATGAGTGTCACTATTGCATATTTAGTGGTATATTGTTATGCTGCTCATTATTGTGGTTCATAAGCATCAAAACTGTTTAGGACTACTGAATGCATCTCTTCCCTGGCAGATTGTTTGTATAACACCTTTTAGTATGGTGAAAGCTGTTTCTCAGGAAGGGAGTTTTGGGGTCACATCTCACTCCTCTCAGCCCTGTTTCCAAAGTACATGGCCTCTACAACAATAAGGACTTACTTTAAGATAGTAATACCTGCTTGCCTCCTTGACCCTGTTTTTTTTTCCATTATTTTGCTGTAAATTTGTATTGATCATTAAAGCCAAGAATTAAAGAATTAAAGACAAGTATTTCTTGTCTTACAAGAAATACTTCAATTTTGTTTTTTGATGCATTCACTCAACTTGTGAATTTGATTGGAGTAGTAGCTCTTTCACGGTAAATACTGCCTTGATCTTACATAGTGTTTGGAGTTTTGGAATAAGACCCGGACATGTGGACACATTCGGTTTTAGTTGAAGTTTCTATCTTTTATCCAGTGTATGTTTTTTGCCTCTTTGTCACCTATGAGATAACTGTAATTATGAGAACTCATATTTGGATCTTCTGTTTTATTTGGTTGATCTACACGGTGTTTTTATGCCAGTACTATCAGGCCAAAGTTCTATACTATAACGTGAAGGCTGAAATAGCAATCCCTCCAGGATCCTTTTTGCTCACAATGGTTTTGGTTATCTGAGGTCTTAGCTGCACCACATGAATGTTAGGATTTTCTTTTATTTCTGTGAAGAATGTTGTCAGTATTTTAATTAGGATTTCATAGAAGTTCTAAAATACTTTTGGTAGACTGTACCTTTTCATAAATATTAATTCTAAATGAATGGGTGAACACAGGATATCTTTTTCTTTTCTTAATGCCTTTCTCAGTCTCTTTCTTCAGAGGTGTGAAGGTTTGACTGTAGAGATCTTTTATCTCTTTGGTTTTATTCCAAAATATTTTCTTTTCTTTTCTTTTATACTATTGAAAATGAGACTGTGCCCATGATCTCTTTCTCTGTGTATTTGTTGTTGTTTAAAAAGACTACTGATTTTTTGGTAAGTTGATTTGGTACCCTGCCACTTTGTTGAACTTATTGATTGCTTCTAGAAGTTTTCTCATGGAATTTTTTATATCTCTTATATATAATGTTGTGTCATCTGCAAATAGAAGTAAATTTACATATTTTCCTATTTGCATACCTTTTTTTAAACACAAGCTTCAGGAGATCAGACATCTTCTGGCTTCTGTGGATACCTACACTCACATGCCCAACCCTCTCCCTTACATACATTCCCATTATTAGACGCTTGAAACTTACCTTTTGTACTTATTTTATTGCTGAGTAACCTTTTGATGAACTGTGTTTTATTTTTTCCATCAATTTATTTATTTATTCACTTCACAACCTAATCAAAGTCTACTCCCTCCTTTCCTCCTAGTCCCACCCTTACACCCACTTCCCCCAATCTGTTTGCAAACCTTTAAATTTCTTCTCTTATCTTATTGTTTCAGGTAGTTCTTCCAAGATTATATTGAGAAGGAGTGGAGATAATTGACAACCCTGAATCTTTACTGATTTTAATGAGCTTGCTTTGAGGAGTTTTGTTTGGTTGCTTGGTTAGTGTATTATGTTGTTTTGTTTTGTTTTGATAACTTTGGCTGCTGGTTTGTCATCTATAGCCTTTATTACATTGAGGCATGCCTCCTTCAGCCCTACTATGGCTATCTATGGCTCTTATTGTCAAAGCATGTTAAATTCTGTCAAAAGGCTTTTTTTCTACGTCATATGATTTTTGTCTTTAAAGTCTATTTATATGATTCATTGTATTTGTTGCCTTGTTACACTGAACCACCCTGCATTTCTAGGACAAAGCCAATTTGACTGTGGTGACTGTCTTCTTGATATGTGCTTCTAATTGGTTTGCTAATATTGGTTGATAGTTTTCGAGTATATGTTCATCAGGGATATTATTTTGTAGCTTTTTGTTGTTTTTGTTATGTCTTTGCTGGGGTTGGGTATTAGCATACTAGTAGCTTCATAAAGTCTGCTTTATAGTTCCCCTAGAGTCTGCTTTTCAAATTTTTTTTTCTTCAGTGAATTGGCTGAATACAAAATTAACTTAAAAAAAAAAAAAGAATCAGCCTTCCTGTATACAAAAGACAAATGACCTGAGAAAGAAATTAGGGAAACAACACCCTTCACAATAGCCACAAAAACAAAACAAAACAAAACATAGTATCTTGGTGTAACTCTAACCAAGCAAGTCAAAGATTTGTATGAAAAAACTTCAAGTCTCTGAAGAAAGAAATTGAAGACGATATCAGAATATGGAAAGATCTCCCATGCTCATGGATTGGTAGGATTAACATAGTAAAAGTGGCCATCTTACCAAAAGTAATGCAATTATAGATCCAATGCAATTACCCTCAAAATAACAACACAATTCTTTACGAACCATGAAAGAACAATTCTCAAATTCATACAGAAAAACAACCCAGAACAGCTAAAACAATCCTCTACATAAAAGATCTTCGAGATGTATCTCTATCCCTGATTTCAGATTTAGTGTGTCTGGTTTTATGTCAAGGTCTTTGATCCAAATAGACTTCAGGTTAGTGCTGGGTGATAAGTATAGATCTATTTGCATTTTGTTGAAGATGCTATCTTGTTTTCATTGTATGGTTTTGGCTTCTTTGTAAAAAAAAGAAAAGAAAAAGAAAAAGAATGTGTCCACAGGGGAACTATGTTGACTTTCTTTGATCACTTCCTCTTGGTGGGGTGACCTTGCCAGACCACAGAGGAAGAAAGAGGATGCAGACAGTCCTGATGAGACTTGATAGACTAGTGAGAGATGGTAGGGGATGAGATCTACCCCTTTCTGAGGAATAAGGGAGGGGGATAGGAGAAAAGGAAGATGAATGGTGGGACCAGGAGGAGATGAGGGAGGGAGCTAAAATTGGAATATAATAAAAACATAAAAATAAATTATAAAATAATTAAAAAGTGTTTAAGAATTATAGTTTGAAAGTCTGGTAGAATCTATCTAGACCTGGAACTTTCTTTCTTTCTTTCTTTCTTTCTTTCTTTCTTTCTTTCTTTCTT
>NW_026589447.1:5540053-5560702 GCF_907164565.1 Psammomys obesus
CTTTCTTTCTTTCTTTCTTTCTTTCTTTCTTTCTTTCTTTCTTTCTTTCTTTCTTTCTTTCTTCATTCCTTATTTATGTATTTATTTTGGGTTAGAAGCTTTATATTGTTTCAATCTCTTCCTTTGTTATAGGTTTATATAGACTGTTGGTCTCAGTTTAACTTTGGCAGTTTTAACGAATTGTGAAATTCATCCATTTCTTTTCTATTTTCCAACTTAATGGAGTACAGGCATTTATAATATTCCATTATAATATTTTAATTTCTTTGGTGTCTATTGTAATATTTCCCTCCTCTTAATTATTCTGCAGATTTATGCCATCTATTTTTTCTTTTAACTAGTTGAGCCAAGGATCTGTCAATCTTTTTATCTTCTTAAATAATCAGCTCTTAGATTCACTGATTCTTTGTATTGTTATCTTTGTATCTATCTCATTGATTCCTGCTCTCATTTTTATTATTTTTCCCTTTCATTTAATTCTTTTTTTTTTAAATTCTTGAGTTGCATCATTAAGTCATTTATTTGAGCTCATGTGTTCTTTGTGATTATTTTTAATGGGCCATTTAAGGCTATAGACTTCCTACTTGAAAGTGCTTTTAATTGTACCAGAAGTTTGATTTTGTTGTTTTGGTTTTCATTTAGTTCAAAGGATATTTTGGGGATTTTTATTGTCTATTTCTCTTTTGATCTTTTGATCATTCATTATTGAGTTGTTTAATCTCCATGATTTTATATACTTTCTAGAATTTTGTTTGGTGTTGATTTTGTTTTATTGTATAATGGTCAGATAAAATATATAAGATTATTTCAATTGTCTATGTTTGTATAGCTTTGTTTTGTGTATCAGCATGCTGTGTATTGAACAGAAGCTTCCAGGGGCTGCTGAATAAGTAGAATGGGTGTGGAGCTAATCTGGAAGGTTTGCAAATGGAGGAGGGTTAGGAGTGGGAGAGAAAAAGAAGACATGTCTTACCTAGGAAAAGTGGCGGTTGTGTGGTACATTAACAGTGTTCATGGGATGTAGGTCTAGAACTAAGCTTATTAGAATATTTTAACATTTTTAGACTATTTTACCTATTTTTCTTAGAATATTTTTAATATTTACTTTATTATTTCTGATAATTTCCTACATGAGTGCTGTATTCACATTTTTACCCCATATTCTCTTTCCCTCCAAACTCCTCCCATGTCTCTCCCTACTCCCTCCCAACTTCATAACTTCTTTAATATTGTTGTAACACACACATATTTATGTTTATACACAGACACTTCATATATATGTATGTTCACATAAATACAACCTTCTGAGTACATTTAGTGTTGCACATATGTATATATTTTTAAGGCTTACCCTTTGTTCTATACAGAAGGCATTATCTTGTAGCACACATTCTACCTCTTGATTCTTACCATTTTTCTGCCCCATCTTCTGCAATGTTTCCTGAGCCTTGAGTGTAAAGCTTGTGTTATAGAATATCAGTTCGGTGTGAGCAACCCATAGTCAGTTCTTAGCATTCTGACATGATGTATTTCTAAGATAGTCTCCATCTGCTGTAAAAAGGAGTTTCTTTGATGACAGGTGAAAGCTATATTTACCTGTGAATAGAAGTATAAGTACTTAAAATGCAGTTGGGAATTATAGTAGTTTATAATAAGGCATTAGTAGGTTTTCCTCAAGTGTCCATTACCTTACCAGCTACGGGGTTGGTTAGGTTTACTGTAACAGGCAGGATTTCCTTTTTATTGAGTGAGCCTCATGTCTAATTAGTTTCCAGTTGCTTACCCTGAAGATAAAAGTGCCACTGTTGCACCACTGGAGATAGCTTGCTATGTTGGTAATTGTTATGACCCATGGTGTTTACAGTTGATCTTAAATTTAATTACTTTTCTCCTTTGATAACTTACATAAGACCTTCAGATACTATGAGAGCTAGTCCTTGGGGAGGTGGTTGCCATGTCAGCTCCATTTGGAGTCTTCTATTCTCTGTATGTGTGTGGAGTCTTCAGCAATAGGGTCTTATCTTCAAATTCTGGAAGGCAACAGCAATAGAGTATAATATTTTGATAATCCCTTAGACTCCTTTAACTAATGAATTGAAGAGAGGTTTATTATGGTTGTCTCTGAAGTTTTTGTTAGATAGTCAATGGCTCTTGGGGGAAGCATTAGCACCCCAAATAGCATAACATCATTTAAATTATTTATGGGGCTGGAGAGATGGCTCAGTGGTTAGGAGTACTTGTTGATCTTGCAGAGAACCCAGGTTTGATTCCAAGCACCCACAAAGTGGTTCACCATCTGTAACTCTACTTGTAGAGGATTCAAAAACATCATCTGACATCTGTGGACACCAGGTAAGCACATGGCACAAAGGCATATATGAAGTATAGCATATTAAAAAAGAAAATAATGAAAGGCTAAATACTAGAGGATGAGGAAGAATAGAATGCAAATATGGAACATGAGTTATAAAAGAGGATAGAAAGCTATCTGTGTGTCTAGTTTTACAACTGCCATAGAATTTTTTGGCTTGGATCATGGGTAAATGCACAAAAAAACATTCTAAAGTTAAAGCATAAAATTCAATTTTAAAGTCCACAGCTTCTGTTCTAAATGGCTTCTTTAGGCAAGCACATCCAATGGCAGTAAACTGCACTGCAAACACTGTGCTCCATTTCTGGCCTCACAATTTTACTTGCTTTCACAGACGGCTACTGGAATGATGTACCCCAGGTATGCCCCTCCCTTTACCCAAGCCTCTGCCCACCAATTCCCCTGAAAGTACACCCAACAATTCCACAAATCCACAAACCCAGCCCCAGAAGATACTAGAAGAGGTCTCATTTTATCCTTTATATACATCATCTATGTGCAAGTATCTCTTAGCAAGCATGTGACTCGATGGACCCAACATTGGAGCTGAGATATGAGCATCATGAATTAGAGGCTAGGGTCATCCAGGGATTGGTGCCAGTCTGATGAGCTTCCAGTTTATGACAATGAAAGTCATAGTAGAGAAGGTTTGTCTGCTCTCTCTCTCTCTCTCTCCCCCCCGCCTCTCTCTCTCTCTGTGTGTGTGTGTGTGTGTGTGTGTGTGTGTGTGTGTGATTGGTATCCCTGATAGAATAGTGGCTGTAAATTACTAAATAAGTTTCTTTGAGGGTCAGAATTCATAAGTAGAGACTCAATGAAAAGAACATAAAAGTATATCTGATAAACTGAATGAAGTAGCAGTAGCTGCTTGAAGGGGATTAGTTCTGTATGAGCATAAGCTAGAAAGAATCCCTTATGATAGTGAGGTCTCATTTTATCCTTTATACATCATCTATGTGCAACTATCTCTTAGCAAGCATGTGACTCGACAGACTCTCATTATTCTCTGCACAAGTCTCTATCCATGACCTCTTACATCCAGCCAATAAAAAAAGGAAAACAAATCTGAGCAGCCTGTGAACAATCAAGACACTAGAAAATTCACTGTCCAAATTGGCAGAGATTAAGTGATCAGTCCTTCAAAACTCTTGCTTCACAGAAAAGCCTGTCAGATATTCTGGGCCAGATTGGATACCACAAAGACATGGAGAAACCTCTGGTGACTGTCCTGGCAGTCTATTGTTTCTGACATTTCTATAGCTCTGGAAGCTGTTTCCTCTATGCTTCCTACATACTTAGGTAATATTATTTCCTTCTAAGGCCTCTGATGAGGTTGAAGACTAGAGAGTCATAGTCTCACTACAATTAAGCTTAAAACAATGGTTTATGTCGCAAAAGATGTTTTAAGGTCTAGAGAGATTTTCTTAGGTTGATAGATAGAAAATATGATGAGAAAATGATTTAAGTACAGAACTTAGGACTCCCCAGGATAGAATAGATAGTAAAATACTTTTTTCCAAGATTGCCAAATACAAATGGACTGGACATTGCAAATGTTATTCTTACCTGATAATTATCATAATTCTTATTGTACATAGTTTATTAATGTTAGAGAAAAAGTATTTTTTAAACAGGAAGGGGAAAATGTTGTGGACATTTTGGTTCATGATATGTAAACATGTTTTTGTTATAATCCAAATGAGGAATTTTAGTTTGTTAATTTGGAATATGGTTTTTGCCAGCTGGAATTAGTTGAATTCTGAGGATTTTGAGGTGTATAAATATGATAAGCCAGAGGAAAAAAGCACAGCAGCTTGGAGAGAATGGAGGTGGACTGCTTGCTGAATTTGTTAGTCTGCTGGTTACCTGGAGTTCTGGATTTCCTGATGATGTATACTGGAATTGCTTCCAAAAGAATCCTACAACCCTAACCAGCAGGAAGAAGTAAAGAGGGCTACAGTAAAGAGGGCTATGTCTCCTTTTCCCTTACAACTTTTTTTTTCCCTTCTACCTGTGGTTAGGGGTTGGAAGGGAGTTATAAACTTTAAGAACTTCCAAATAAAGTAGAGTTTGAAAAACTAGCACCCACCAACAAATTACACATGGTGAAGCATTAATTTCTGTTTTTAGAATTGCTTACATTTTCAAAGCTTAGCTGATTGGAGGTCATAAAAGAACCTATAATTTGGTGGATGAAATTACTGTCAGTCTGGTGTCTGTGAAAAGGGATGGTATTTAAATCAACTACACTTAGGGAGAAATTCTTCATTACCTTGTCTCAATGTGAAATCAATTAAAAATTTCAACCTAATAAAATACATCCCAATTATGTCCGGCAAAATACAAATAAGAGCTTGTCTTTCACTTAAAAGAAATTTAAAAAAAAGATGCCTTTACAAAAGCATCATGAGTCACATTAATTAATTAAAATGAATCATTTATTGTCATCAGAAGTTACTGGCAAAAGTCAGTCAACAAACTTTCCCACCATAAGATATGGGACATACTCCATAACAAGTGTATCCCTTTGGTTGTTGTTTTTTCTTTCTTTTCTTTTCTATTTTTTTTTTTTGAGACAGAGTAACTCTGTGTAGCCTTGGCTATCCTGGAACTCAGTCTGTAGACCAGGCTGGCCTTGAACTCACAGACTCTGCCTCCCAAGTGCTGGAATTAAAGGCATGCTCCACCACTGCTCAGCAACAAGTGTATCCCTAGGACTGGTAATTAATACAATTTTTCTGTGTAAAAAAATCTAATACACTAAAACTCATACTATGAAACACTCAGGTGCTTCACACCTGTCCATTAATAAGAACTTTGGGGTTAATAGTACAACTGATGAAAACTGCATATGCCAGAACAAATTATTTATCTTTCCTGGACCTACCAGAAAGAAAAATATCCCTGTACTGAAATGAGCAGACTCAAAAATCTGATAGGTTAAAGACCAGAGAGCACCACTGGTCCCAGAGAAAGTCAAGTCTTAGCAGAGTGAGGAACTTACAGTGAAGTCTCCAACCTTAGGCAGGACAAGAGGAAAGGAACCCCTGTGGCTACTCCGAACATGGAAGCAGGGAGAATGTATGCTAAGCCCAGAATTTTGGAAACAAAAATAAATATAGAGACACAAAGCAGAAACTGGCAGCCACCAGCATTTCTAGTCTCTTCAGCACTAGGAAGATGGAAGAAAGAACAGATGTGGCTGCAGATAGGATGGGAATCTCATTGGGCCTGCTGTTCCTGGGCCACTTAATAGTGCTCACCTATGGTAAGGCAGCAAGCTGATGCCTGACTACCTCTTCTTCCTCTGGCAGAGGATGTGGGTTTTGATGTTAAGTGTTTACTGAGAAAAGCTTGTTCCTAATGGGCAGTCACAGTTATGTGCAATTCTGCAGGTTTTCTGAAATTTGGACAGAAGGGAGGTGAGTCATTGAAATCTAGTAAAAGTTCCAGAAGCTGCCTTGGATAGAAATATTCAAACTTTGGGCAGACTGCAAGGAATTTTATGAAAGAAGGGAGAGATAGAAAGACCTGGAGGGGTTAGGAGCTCCAAAAGGAGACCAACAGAGCCAAAAACTGGGCCCTGAAGGGCCCTAAAGAGACTGATACCCAAACCAAGGACCATGCATGGAGATAATCCTAGAACCCCTGCACATATGTAGCCCATTTGACTCAGTCTCCATGTCAGTTCTTTAGTAAGGGGAAGAGGGGCTGTCCTTGGCATAAACTCAGTGGCAGGCTCTCTGATCACCTCCCCCTGGGGGATGCAGCCTTACCAGGCCACAGAGGAAGACAAAGCAGTCAGTCCTGATAAGACCTGATAAGTGAGGGTCAGATAAAAGGGGAGGAGGACCTTCCCTATCAGTGGACTAGAGGACGGGTATGAGGGGAGAACAGGGAGGGAGGGTGTGATTGGGAAGAGACAAGGGAGGGGCCAGGAAACAAAGTGAATGGACTGTAATTAAAAAAAAGGAAAGGTTCTTCTTTTGGAAAGTATCTTCATGATTTTCTGGTATTTCAGGAATGCCAGAAGACTCTAATGATACCCAAGTCCCCATATTCTCTTTCTCCTTTGAAATTTTACAATTATGACCAACTTCCCATTCCAAACTTTGATTCTTGCTACAATATACAGTTCCCCAATAAATAAATGCTGTTTAATAAATAGGTATGAGATTATAAATAACCTGTACCCAATGATGGTAGGGCATACTTTTAATCTCAGCACTTGGGAAGCAGGGGCACTCTGATCTCTGTGTGCTCAAAAACACTTTGGTCTATATAGAAAGTTCCAGGCCATCTTCAACTACATGGGGAGACTCAGTTTCAAAATAGGTGATAGATAGATAGATAGATAGATAGATAGATAGATAGATAGATAGATGTAACATGCTTCACCAACTAGAATTATATAAAATTGCTCAGAATTTGCTATTTATACACTTTTAGAGCATAGACAATAATGATTTCTACCTTATACTACCCAGGAGTATTTCCAAAATGTACTGCTGTTGTTCAAAACCTCTTATCTATTGTTTCTATCCAAGGATCAACCCAGAACACGTCCTCTTTCTTTTTCCATGTCAACACTTCAAACATCTGAATATCTGTACATCTGAACATCTGAATCCCCTTAACCCTCTCCTTCTATAAGGTAACCATTTCTAAGTTCAACAACTAAAGGATTTGATATGTATCTGTGAATATATCTCCACATTCATTTACAATTCAAGAAAATAAAATGCCTTTTCAGTAAACTAAGTAAAAATAATAACTAAGTAGGACTGCTTGTTTCATCTTCCTACATGGTGAGATTGTATCAAACATAATTTGAAGTACCTAGAAATACTGAATTAAGTTATTAGCTCTTTTTTTTAACTGAAGTTGACCTTTTATATGTTCATAATTTTTTTATTTCTTTATTAATTACACTTTATTCACTTTGTATCTCTCCTGTGTTTCCCTCCCTCCTCCCATCCCAATCCCTCCCTTCCTCCACCCTCTACATGCATGCCCCTCCCCAAGTCCACTGATAGGGGAGGTCTTCTTTTCCTTCCTTCTGATCCTAGTCAATTAGGTCTCATCAGGAGTGGCTGCCTTGTCTTCTTCTGTGGCCTGGTGATGCTGCTTCCCCCTCAGGGGGAGGTAATTAAAGAGCAGGCCAATCAGATTATGTCAGAGGCAGTCCCTGTTCCTATTACAATGGAACCCGCTTGGACACTTAACTGCATGGGCTACATCTGTGCAGAGGTCCTAGGTTATCTCCATGCATAGTCCTTGGTTGGAGTATCAGTCTCAGGAAAGACCCCTGTGCTCAGATTTTTTGGTTCTGTTGCTCTCCTTGTGGAGTTCCTGTCCTCTCCAGATCTTACTGTTTCCCACTTCTTTCTGGCCTTTTTAAAGGTTAAAATATGGCATGGTTGTTGCAAGAGTTCCTGGTGAGGGCAAAACCAATAAATTCAACTTCAGCATCCCCCTTAATAGAAGTTGTGGTACTTAGCATTGTGTCCTGGAAGGCAAATAGCATACCCTCACTCTACTCACAAGGCATTATATTCTACTTGCTTAACTAAAATATGTGCTAAAAAAGATTCATTCATTAATATCGTGCATTTTGAAACCGCATCTACCAGGAAAGACATTGCCTAAATACAGCCCTTGGCCCTGGTTGAATAAAACATAAAATCATCAAGATACGAGCTTACATATGAAAATTTCTAATAAAATGCAGTGGGTCCCCATCATTTTTTTGGCTCTGGGCTCCCCTCCTCAAACCATGAAGAAGCAATTTCCTTTATTTCCACCACAATAACTAGCACCACCAGCTCTAGAAATTTACTCAGGTTCTTTTCTTCTCCAGACCAAGCATGGATAAAAATTTTACCCTCAGGATATAATTCTCTAATATCTTTTTGGTAAGAACTGAAGGAAATGGGGAAAAGAGGGAAAAAAAGAGAAATAAGGACAAAAATCAGCGAGGCTTACTAACAAAATACAAGTTTCAATCTTAATAGCTAATGGTTTGATTAAATAGGAATCCACATCCAGGATTTTTGCTTCACCCTATGTTACACCTTTAGAGTCTGCAATTGCTTATCTTTTTCACCCTTCCAGAAAAGAACTTGAGTTTATTTCCAATCACTGTGCCTTTCTCTCAAGTGAACAAGAAAAGATAATTAAGGGAAAAGGGCTGCTTCACTCAACAATCTGCATAAAATAAAGTACTTCACTGTCACTATTCACCATTTTTCTTCCTACATCTCATTTGAATATAGTGAAAGAAAACATTATAGGCAAGTAAAAAACCATAGAATTCCTAAAAATTAAGTCTACCCTAACTCTCCACATAATACATGGGGGGGAAAAATGGTCTTTCACTGTGGAAGTGACTTACTGACAATCATTTCCTATCAAGATAGTGACATAAAAGGGGCCTAAAGCAACTAGAGCTAAAGAATATTAAGGCTTCATCCTACAGACTGAGTCAGATGGATGGGAAAGTTAACAAAACAGAAAAGCACGGGGATGATGAAAATGTGATTTGAAGGAAGCATGTTTCTCAGAAACCTATTGAGCCTGTCTCTCACACCCTCCTTTAGGTGAACTTGTTGTCTGTGTTTGTTTCTTTTACTTGGTTCCCTGTCTTTTGGCCTTCCCATCCTAAAAACATCAGAGTGTGTGACAAGGATCTGGAAAGGGGATGTGAAGAGTCAATGTATCTATGATCTATGAAAGGCTACAGTCAAGTTTTGGATGAAACACTGCTCTGACCTAGTTACCATCTTCCTACATGATTCCTTGGGAGACCATATCCAGCCAAAATACAGAGGACACCTGAAAGTGAGCCACAAAGTTCCAGGGGATGTTTCCCTCCAGATGAATACCCTACAGATTGATGACAGGAGCCACTCACTGTCCAAGTGAGGTCGCCTGGCAGACTCCTGATAGAAAACAAGTGATGAGAGATAAGGTTATTGAGCTCCATGCTCAAAATTGTAAGTCACCGTGAGAGTAGAAATGGACTGGTAAGAAAAATGTGATAGAATAGTATGATTGCAGACGCCTCTGAGAAATCGAGAGGCCATGGTTTATATGTACATAAGTTCTACCTAATTCTATTGTGCTAATCACATGAACCTTGAGGTCATCACGTCAAGGGAAATTACAGTGTTGGGAAATACAATTGTATTGCCTTTTAAAATGCCACCTCATCTCTCCTATATTCACAAAATTCCTTCTGAGGTAGTCATTTCCACCAGCTGAACTTTGCAATTTACCACAAAACTTTACAAACTGAAATCAACATTATCCTCTACATAGCAAAAGCCCAAACTCTATCCATTTAGATCCAACCATATAAAACACTCTGCAGCAGCTAGCCCTGCTGGCCATTCCTTCCTCCATCTTTTAACCATTGTTACTTGGGAAGTAACAGGTTGTGTCAGCGCTGGGAAACCAAAACCAGCTCCTTTACAAGAGCAAAAAGCCTCTTAATCCCTGAGCCAACACTCCAGGTCTTACTTCTACTTTTATTCATTCAGCTGGAGGAGATGGTTTTTGGTTCAGATGTTTTTTTAAATTTAATATGATTTGTTTTCCACACAAAATATGTTCCTTTTCTAGCAATGCTCCATGTGTACTTGCTAATAGCATCTACTCTGCTATTACTATATCAAATGTTCTATATATGCCACTGTTGGTTAACACTGTTATTCAAACCTTGAACTTCTTTAGTGATCTTCTTTCTAGTAGTTATGCACACCATTTAACATGGGATATTAACTCCAAATTATTAGTAATACATTAACCATTTCTCCCTCCAGTTCTACTAATTTTTTCTTCATGAATTTTGGGGGCTCTATTATTATCAGTATATGTTTATAGGTGAATTTTCTTTTTTAAAAAATGCAAATTTTAGGATTACAAATTGTACTTCTTTGTACCTAGTAGAAATCTCTGTTCTCAAATTTAATTTGTCTTATGTCAGTATAGTCATTCTACCTCTGTCTTTGCTAATAACTGCATAGTACATCTTTTGACATTCTTTTTTTTAATTTTTTATTTAACTTTTATTAATTATACTTTATTCATTTTGTATCCCCCATAAGCCCCTCCCTCCTCCCCTCCCAACCCCACCCTCCCTCCCCTTTCTGCATGCATGCCCCTCCCCAAGTCCACTGATAGGGGAGGCCCTCCTCTCCTTCTTTCTGATCTTAGTATATCAGTTCTCATCAGAAGTGGCTGCATTGTCACCTTCTGTGGCCTGGTAAGGCTGCTCCCCCCTCAGGGGGAGGTGATCAAAGAGCAGGCCAATCAGATTATGTCAGAGGCAGTCCCTCTTCCCATTACTAGGTAACCCACTTGGACACTGACCTGCCATGGGCTACATCTGTGAAGGGGTTTTAGGTTATCTCCATGAGTAGTCCTTGGTTGGAGTATGAGTCTCTGGGAAGTTTCCTGTGTTCAAATTTTCTTGCTCTGTTGCTCTCCTTGTGGAGTTCCTGTCCTCTCCAGCTCTTGCTATTTCCCACTTCCTACCTAAAATTCCATTCATTCTGCCCAACAGTTGGACATCAGGCTCAGCATCTGCTTTCACAGTCTGCAGGGCAGAGGCTTTTAGAGGCCCTCTGTGGCAGGTTCCTAGTTTGTTTCCTGTTTTCTTCTTCTGGCTTTCAGAGGCCCTCTGTAGCAGGTTCCTAGGTTGTTTCCTGTTTCCTTCTTCTTCTGATGTCCATCCTCTTTGCCTTTCAGGATGGGGATTGAGGATTTTAGTTAGGGTCCTCTCTTTTGCTTAGTTTGTTTAGATGTACAGATTTTAGCGGGTTTATCCCATGTTGTATGTTTATATGAATTAGTATATACCATGTGTGTCTTTTTGCTTCTGGGACAACTCACTCAGGATGATCCTTTTCAGGTCCCACAATTTACCTGCAAATTTCATGATTTCCTTATTTTTCATTGAAGAGTAATACTCCATTGTATAGATGTACCACAATTTCTGCATCCATTCTTCAGTTGAGGGGCATCTGGGCTGTTTCCAGCTTCTGGCTATTACAAATAAAGCTGCTACAAACATGGTTGAGCAAATGTCCTTTTTGTGTACTTGAGCCTCTTTTGGATATATGCCTAGGAGTGGTATGAATTTCTTTCCTTTTGAGCACTAAGCAAGCATATCATATTGTTAGGTATGATAATCTGAGACTGCCTTTAAATTTGAGATTTTTTTTTACCTATATTTAATCTAACTACTAATAAAGTAGGATTTATTTCTACCATTTTTTTATTTTTAGTATTTATCCTTTATACTTATTCCTATGTTCCTTCATTGTTTCTACCTTTGACGTTTAACAGATAATTTCTAGTGTATTATATAGTTCAATTATTGTTTAGTTTTACTACTGTGCTAGCTAGTTTTATGTCATCTTCATACAATAGAGTCATGTTGGATGAGGGAACCTCAACTAAGAAAATGTCTTCACTAGACTGTCCTGTGGGCAAGCCTGTGTTAGGTATCCTTGGCTAATGATTGGTGTGAGAGGACCCAGATCACCACAGGCAATACCCACCTCCCCGGGTTGGCAGTCCTGAGTGCTATAAGAAAACAGGCTGAATAAGTAAGCAACATTCCTCCATGGCTTCTGCTTCAGGTCCTGGCTTTAGGTTCCTACCATGAGTCCATGCCATGACTTCTCTAAGCGATAGAGTATGACATGAGGTTTGTAAGCTGAAATAAACCCTTTCTGCCTCAAGTTGCTTTGGGTCATTGTGTTTTATCATAGCAATAGAAATCCTAACTAAGCATTTACTAAGTGTTTTCATTATTTTTTCTGTGTGGAATGCCATCAATTCTTAATTTATTGGATTTATTCTAATTTAATTTTATAGTATACAAAGGTTGTCTCTATAAAGATCAATTTCTTATCCTTTAATTCTATCAGTACTGCTAATTAAATCTTAGTGTATTATCATAGTATGCATATTGATTTAGCATTATTGTTTTGTGAAGTGTTTTTCTAAGTCAGGTTGGAAAAGTATGTTCAGATGCAATACTTGCCTGTATAGTTACCTCTACTGGTCCTTTTTTATTTAAGATTAGTTTTGAATATCATCCACTGCACTTTTATTTTAGCTTGAAGAATGCCTTTTGACATTTCTTATGAGTCCAGTCTACTAGAGAATATTCTCACAATCACTGTATATTTAGGAAATGTCTTGATTTTTCCTTCATTTTCATTTGGGGTGTTTGTTTGTGTTTTAAGTGGGGTTTTTCTATGTTGGCAAACTAAATTTATTCTTGTAGTTGGGACCACAAGTACATGTTCTACTTACTGGGTTTCTTTGTTTGTTCAGAACTTTTGCATCTTCTTGTCTATTCATTATCATAATTAGCTGTTGAATTCAATATTTGATTAGCCTAAAGATCAGCTAATGACTGGAGAAAGATTTCCTTAATTGCCAGAAGAAAATAAATCATGTATTATTTACGAAATAACTATGTTGCTTATTAAGCTATGATATCAACATGCAGCCAGTTTAGAATTATGACACATTGTTTATTTTAGACTAGCAAAAAATTCAAGGTTAACCATCGGTGTGATCTTATGCTTTTCTTATATTTTATCAATATGCATAAGGCTTTATGATAAGATATGTTATACTTGATTGTAAAAGTTGTCAGACTCTTCAAACTTCCTGGGGACTATCTCATTTGTGAGCATTTCCTTTTAAAAATATTGGCTAGTCTTTTCTTTCCCCAAGCAGTTATCTATTGCCTCAGGCTTCTGTGTGACAAATATTATCCTAGCCATAGGAGAATATCTTTGGAGTCATTTTTTTTTCAGAAAATTATTAGATAGATCAAATAAAAATAGTATTTTTGGAATGAACTGCTTATTCTCGCACCTGGAATAGAGTATTTTTTTTAACCTCTGAGGTAAGTTGAAATGCCATAAAGCTTCATGTTATAATCAAAACTGGGCTGTTTCTCTTCCATAAAATACACCATAAATTTCTATGAACCAACATCAAAAATTCTGGGAAAAAATGACAATATCAAAATATTTTCATTATACCTTTATTTCTGTAAAGGAGTAAATTCTTTGAAGTCATTACTTCACCATTTTCATTGAAGTTACATACCAACATTTCCTTTGTTAGACTTCTAAAGACTTTATCAAGAATGAATCAATTCTCACTCAGAAAGACCAATGAGACAGACACTGGAAGAATGAGGAAAGAGGCAACAGGACAGGAGCCTACCACAGAGGACCTCTGAAAGACTCTACCAGGCATTGTATCAAACCAGATACTGAGACTCATAACCAAACTTTGGGCAGAGTGCAGAGAATCCTATAAAAGCAGGGGGAGATAGTGGGACCTGGAGGGGACAGGAGCTCCCCAAGGAGAGCAACAGAACCAAAATATCTGGGCACAGGGGTCTTTTCTGAGACTGATACTCCAACCAAGAACCATTTATGAATATAACCTAGAACCCCTGCTCAGATGTAACCCATGGCAGCTGAGTATCCAAGTGGGTTCCCTAGTAAGGGGAGTAAGGACTATCTCTGACATGAACTCAGTGGATAGCTCTTTGACCACCTCCCCTCCCCTCACCAAGGAGCAGCCTTACCAGGCCACAGAGGAAGACAATGCAGCCAATTCTGATGAGACATGAGAAGCTAGGTTAAGATGAAAGTGGAGGAGGACCTCACCTATCAGTGGACTTGGAGAGGGGTATGGGAGGAGATGAGGGAGGATGGGATTGGGAGGGAATGAGGGAGAGGGCTACAGCTAGGATACAAAGTGAACAAACTGTAATTAATATTAATTTTAGTAAAAATTAAAAAAGAATGAATCATATTTTAGTTAAAAGTCATTGAAAACTAAAATATATTTCCTCAACTAATTTTCAGACCTTCTCAACTCTAGATATATGTTCTTTGAAATCCTATGAAGCTTGGCTTATGAATCCTGCCTTAGAGTGCTCTGTGAAGAATAATGAACAGGCAATAGAACTTACCAACATTATGAAAGGAGGGTTAAGGTACCCAACCATGAATCTATGTTTACCTAATTCCTAATTTTCCTACTATCTTCAACTATTTACCAGCTGCATTAACCAGCCTCCCTTTTTTCCTTGAGGACTTCTCTAATACAGCTATAAGCAACACTGAAGCACTTAAAACCACGTAATCCTCTTTGGAAGGTAATTTATACTAGGGCTTTAATACAGAAGTACTTAAAAATTATATATGAAAACAAAGGATATGCAATTGTATTGAATTTTGACAAAGATATCACTGGGTCACTCGGAAAGATCATGGTAGCAAAAGAATGGGTACAAAAGAAGTATACTAAAGATTTAAGGCGAATAAACAAGTAGAATCACGAATATATACTTTGTGAAAACAAGCAAGAATAAAACACTATTACAAATATTTCTAACCTGATTTATTATGTGACTTTGGGCATATTACTTCTTCTTTGTGTAACTTCTTCCTACTGACCACCCCTTGTAGTAACAAAGAGAGATGTTTTACCTCATTGTACAGTATATATCAATGATATGCCTAAACACAGTGGAAACCCAGAAGAGATCTCCAGCAAGGTCATCAAGGCTTTTCTAAAATCCCCTACCCTCACAGCTCTTTTGTGCAAAAGAGGCCTCTGACCTGGATTCTCTGTTCTCATAGCAACAACAATGAATTCAGCCACTGATCAGACCGTTAATGGAAAACTTGAAGGGACCATTGTTAGCCCAGGTAAAAGTAACATTAGGAATTCTATCATCCTTTGACTCTGAAGTTTGAAACTCATAAATTCTCTATGTGGAATTCAGCTCCACGGATCATCAATGATGAGCCCAGGAGCTGAATTAGGAAGATAGGATAGAAAAGGAAAGATAAAGATGCAAGAATGAAAACAGTCAGACTGTGGTTAAAGAAAGTGATAAATGTATTCCTATTTTTTTTCCTATTGCCATAGCAATATACTTCTCAAACATGGATTTTACAAAACAGAATTAGCTCTCATCAGGACTGTCTTTCATGGAAGGGAAGGAGGTCCACCCCTATCAGTGGACTGGGGAAGGAGCATGGGAGGAGATGAGGGAAGGAAGGGGTGGGATTGGGAGGGGATGAGGGTGGGGCTACAGCTGGGATACAAAGTGAATAAATTGTAATAAATAAAAAATTATATTAAAAACGTTTTCTAGAAAAAGTAAAAAAAAAATAGAACTCAAGCAGCTCTAATAAGGAGGCAAGTAATGGACTAGGTAAAGATCAAAACAGTGCTCCACTACTTTATTTCTTGACTAAGGGTTTTTCAGCAGCTCACGACTAATTTTAATTCCTGAGTACTCTCAAAGATTCCCAAATCAAGAATTCAGAGATTAAAACCTTAAAGAGAAATTGTTTATTTTTATTTTTATATTAATTACAGTTTATTCACTTTGTATCCCAGCTGTAGCCCCCTCCCTCATTCCCTCCAAATCCCACCATCTTCCCTCCCTCATCTCCTCCCATGCCCCTCTCCAAGTCCACTGATAGGGGAGGTTCTCCTCCCCTTCTATCTGACCCTAGGTTATCTGGTCTCATCATAACTGGCTACATTGTCCTCCTCTGTGGCCTGGCAAGGCTGCTCCCCCACCCAGGGGAGGCGGTCAAAGAGCTAGCCACTGAGTACATGTCAGAGACAGTCCCTGTTCCCCTTACTAGGGTACCCACTTGGATACTGAGCTGCCACGGCTACATTTGAGCAGAGATTATGCAAACTGATAATCAGCTAATATACACTGGCATGCTTAAAATGATTCTTAAAATAATAAACTTCTTTCACATTAGTAATTAATCTACTACCCTTAAACAGCAAAATCCCCAATATCTCCTGGGCTGCTGAAGTCAGAATTTTCCAGATCATTTCATGGTCTGGTATCCAATTGTTAATTTCAGATATAGCACAGATCATCTATATTATTTTCACTTCTTCACTCCCTTTAAACCTTTGTTACTTTTCTTGTGTATCCATTCATTTACTACCATGATCTCTCTGAGTAACACAATGATCTCTTTACCCAAATTCAGTGGAATTACATAACCTTTCCCAAAGTCGCATAGTAAATCAGGTTAGTGAAAATGTGTCAAAATGCTATCCTTTTGCTTGTTTTCACAAACAAAAGTATATATTCATTATTCTAATGCTTCTCTCCCTTTTAATCTTTGCTACATTTCTTTTGGTTCCATTCTTTTACTACCATGATCTCTTTGACTCCAGGTACTGTCAACTATCTGTTTTGATTATTTGGTGTAAAATAATCAAACTATTGCCCATTGTTTTGGGCATGCATTGTTTTTCATGCTGGGTATTGAACCTGTAGCCCCAAACATACTAAGCAAATGCTCTATTAATAAATAAATAGAAAGAAAAACAGGGAGTAACATGAACAGATAGGACCAGGCAGAAGAATGAATTTCAAGGATGGATAACAAGGTAAAGAAAATAATACATAAGGGTAAGATGATCAACTCTCATTAAGAAAAGCAAATGGGATGGACTTCAGAAGAGGGAGAAAATAAGAAACAGGACAGGATCCTACCACAGAGGGACTCTTGAAAGACTCTACCCTACAAGGTATTAAAGCAGATGCTAAGACTCATAGCCAAACTTTGGGCAGAGTGCAGGGAATATTATGAAAGAAGGGGGAGAACGAAAGACCTGGAGAGGACGGGAGCTTCTCAAGGCGAGCAACAGAACCAATAAATCTGGGCACGAGGTCTTTTCTGAGGCTGATACTCCAACCAAGGATCATTCATGGAGATAACCTAGAATCCCAACACAGATGTATCCCATGGCAACTCAGTGTCCATTGGGTTCCCTAGTAATGGGAACAGGAACTGCCTCTGACATGAAATGATTGGCCTGCTCTTTGATCACCTCCCCCTGAGGGAACTATAACCTTACCAGGCCACAGAGGAAGACAATGCAGCTTGAGACTTGATAGACTAGGATTAGATGGAAGGGGAAGAGGACCTCCCCTATCAGTGGACTGAGGGAAGAGCATGGGTGGAGAAGAGGGATGTAGGATTGGGAGGGGAGGGGGGAGGGACTACACTTGGGACACAAAGTGAATAAACTGTAATTAATAAAAAAAAGTAAATAAACTTAATAAAAAATAATATACCTAAAGAAATAATTAATTAACATGACTAAAATATTACAGAAGTCATGGATACTTAGGGGATCAAACTTCATATTAGAAGAAGGAGCATATATATATGCCAAAAAGGCTCAGAAAGAGTAAAAATTCTTTTTTTTTTTTGTAAAAATTCTTAGGTAATATATCCAATGAAATTATAGCCAAGACTTTTCCAAACATAGAAAAAAGTACACATTTAAATAAAATACTAAAAGATGCACAAGAAAGATGCCAACTCACAAGGGAAAAAAGTCAGGAAAAAAATGTCAGTATAAATCAAATCTTTTATCAGTATCACTAAAATCAGGAAAGCATAGAATGATAATTTCTATCATTCTATCATAATCCTTTTTTTCCTTGCACACCACTCTAATACGCTTATAACCAATACTGAAGCACTTACAACCATGCAATCCTCTTTGGAAGGTAAGTTATACTAGTGCTTTGTTACACAAGTGCTTAAAAATGATAAATGGAAACCAAGGATATGCAATTCTTTTGAATTTGGGCAAAGAGATCACTGTGTTACTCAGAGAGATCATGGTAGTAAATGAATGGATACAAGAGAAATGCAGCAAAGATTTAAGGGGAGTGAAGAAATAAAAATAATCACTGGCAACCGAAATAGGTGAAGTTAGTAAAGTTATATCTTAGAACTAACTGAGTATAAAGGAAAGAATTGTCTGTTTCAGACAGCAAAGCAGTAGTGACAGAATCATATAACCCTTGTGGCACCAGAAAAAAAAGCTCCATGATTTAGTGTTTACCCTAGGTTTTAGTCTTTGAGCCATTATTTTCTCAATATGCTCCTATTCCTCTTCTTTACAATGGTAATGTGTAAGCATTAGTTTTTCTTTCTTTTTCTTTTTGTGTTTTTTGGTTGGTTTGGTTTTTATTGTTTTTTTTTGTTTTCTATTATTTTTGTTACAATTTATTAATTGTATATCCTGATTGTAGCTCCATTCCTTTCCTCCTTCCTGCCCCTTCCTCTTCCCCCCATCCACTTCTCATAGTCCACAGAAATGGGGAGTTCTCCTCCCAGCCATCTGACCATAGTTTATTAAATCTCAGCAGGGATGCCTGGATTCTCTTCCTCTGTGGCCTAGCACCTCATCACTAGGTGCTAATTTTTCAAATGCTAATTTATTTGGGTTTTCTTTATCTTACACCTCCCTTCCAACCCCCTAATTCCAGGTAGGAGAAAACAAGGCTGTAAGGGAAAGGAGACATAGCCCTCTTTTTTTCCTGCTGGGTGGAGTAGGATTCTTTTGGAGGCAATACCAACATCTGTCTTCAGGAAATCCAGAACTCCAGATAACTAGCAAACCATCAAACGTAGCAAGCAGTCCTTCTCCACCTTCTCCAAGTTGCCACACTCTTTTTTTACTCTAGCCTATCATATTTATGCACCTCAAAGTCCTCAAAATTCAACTAATTCCACTTGACAAAGACCACACTCCACACAAAACAATTAACAGGCGTGGACGAATTAAAATCAAAATGTCCACAACATTTCCCCCTTTCTGTTTAAAAGATGACTTTTTTCTCTAACATCAATAAACTATATACAATAAGAATTATGAGAATTATCAGGTAAGAATTACATTTGCAATGTCCAGTTCATTTGTATTTGGCAATTTTAGAAAAAGAATTCTACTATCTATCCTATCCTGGGGAGTCCTAAATTCTATACTTAAATCACTTTCTTATCATATTTTCTATCAACCTAAACACCCCTTTCTAGATCTTAAAACATCTTTTTATTTTTATTTTTTTTAATTTTATTTTTTTCTTATCAGTTACATTTTATTAACTCTGTATCCCAGCCGTACCTCATTCCCTCCCAGTCCCTCCCTCCCTCCCTCATCTCCACCGTGCCCCTTGCCAAGTCCACTGATAGGGGGGACCTCCTCCCCATTCATCTGATCCTGTTTTATCAGGTATCTTCAGGACTGGCTGCAAAGCTCTCCTCTGTGGCCTAACAGGACTGCTCCTCCCTTGGGGGGTGGGGAGGCCAAAGAGCCAGTCATTGAGTTCCTGTTAGAAATAGTCCTTGTTCCCCTCACTATGGGAAACCAATTGGTTACTGAGTTACCACAGGCTACATCTGAACAGAGGTTCTAGGTTACATTCATACATGGTCCTTGGTTTCATGTCAGTCTCAGAAAAGACCCTGTGCCCAGATATGTTTGGTCCTTGTGGAACTCCTATCCTTTCCTCATCATACTAACTCCCCTTCTTTCTTATGATTCCCTGTACTCTGCCAAAGGTTTGGTCATGAGTCTTTGCTTTGAAAACACTGCTAGTTAGAGTTTTTCAAATGCGCTCAGTAGACTCCTGCCAATGTTTAATGTGCATCCCATCTGTCTTTCAAAACGAGGATTGATAATCATACCCCATGTCCGCTCTCTTGATTATCTTTTTTAGGTGTATAGATTTCATTATGTTTATCATATCTTATAGGTCTATATAAGTGAGTATATACCGTGTTTGTCTTTCTCCTTTTGGGATATTTCACTCAGGATGATCTTTTCTAGGTCCCACCATTTGCCTGCAAATTTCATGATTTCCTCCTTTTTGATTGTTGAGTAGTATTCCATTGTGTAAAAATACCACAATTTCTGTACCCATTCCTCCGTTGATGGACATCTGGGTTGTTTCCAGGTTCTGGCTATTACAAATAAAGCAGCTATAAACATGGTTGAGCAAATATCTCTTTTGTGTACTTGAGCAAACTTTGGGTATATACCTAGCAGTGGTATACCTGGGTCTTGAGGAAGCACTATTCCTAATTGTCTTAGAAAGCGCCAGATAGATTTCCAGAGTGGTTGTATCAGTTTACATTCCCACCAGCAGTGGAGGAGGGTTCCCCTTTCTCCACAACCTCTCCAGCATGTGTTGTCACTTGAGTTTTTCATTTTGGCCATTCTGATGGGTGTAAGGTGATATCTCAGGGTCGTTTTGATTTGCATTTCCCTGATGGCTAATGAGGATGAGCATTTCTTTAAGTGTTTCTCTGCCATTCGATATTCCTCTATAGAGAATTCTCTGTTTAGCTCTGTTCCCCATTTTTTAAGTGGATTAC
>NW_026589447.1:5565702-5636987 GCF_907164565.1 Psammomys obesus
GTAATCCACTTAAAAAATGGGGAACAGAGCTAAACAGAGAATTCTCTGCAGAGGAATATCGAATGGCAGAGAAGCACTTAAAGAAATGCTCAACCTCATTAGCCATTAGGGAAATGCAAATCAAAACAACCCTGAGATTTCACCTTACACCCATCAGAATGGCCAAAATGAAAAACTCAAGTGACAACACATGCTGGAGAGGTTGTGGAGAAAGGGGAACCCTTCTCCACTGCTGGTGGGAATGTAAACTGGTACAACCACTCTGGAAATCTGGCGCTTTCTCAGACAACTAGGAATAGCGCTTCCTCAAGATCCAGCCATACCACTCCTAGGCATATACCCAAAAGAGGCGCACGTACACAAAAAGGACATTTGCTCAACCATGTTTGTAGCAGCTTTATTTGTAATAGCCAGAAGCTGGAAACAGCCCAAATGCCCCTCAACTGAAGAATGGATGCAGAAACCGTGGTACATCTATACAATGGAGTATTACTCAGCAATGAAAAAAAAGGAAATCATGAAATTTGCAGGTAAATGGTGGGACCTGGAAAGGATCATCCTGTGTGAGTTGTCCCAGAAGCAAAAAGACACACATGGTATATACTCACTCATATAAACATACAATATAAATTAACCCACTAAAATCTGTACATCTAAACAAACTAAGCAAAAGAGAGGACCCTAGCTAAAATGTTCAATCCCCATCCTGAAAGGCAAAGAGGATGGACATAAGAAGAAAAAGAAAATAGGAAACAACCTAGGAACCTGCTACAGAGGGCCTCTGAAAGGCAGAAGAAAACAGGAAACAACCTTGAAACCTGCCACAGAGGGCCTCTGAAAGCTTCTGCAGTATAGACTGTCAAAGCAGATGCTGAGCCTGATGGCCAACTGATGGGCAGAGTGAATGGAATTCTATGTGAGAAGTGGGAAATAGTAAGAGCTGGAGGGGACTGGAACTCCACAAGGAGAGCAACAGAACAAGATAATTTGAACACAGGGAACTTCCCAGAAAATCATACTCCAACCAAGGACTATTCGTGGAGATGACCTGGAACCCCTGCACAGGTGTAGCCCATGGCAGTTCAGTGTCCAAGTGGGTTCCATAGTAATGGGAAGAGGGACTGCCTCTGACATAATCTGATTGGCCTGCTCGTTGATCACTTCCCCCTGAGGGGGGAGCAGCCTTATCAGGCCACAGTAGAGGACAATGCAGCCACTTTTGATGAGAACTGATAGACTAAGATCAGAAAGAAGAGGAGAACGTCCCCTATCAGTGGACTTGGGGAGTGACATGCATGCAGAAAGCGGAGGGAGGGTGGGATCGGGAGGGGAGGAGGATGGGGCTTATGGGGGGATACAAAATGAATAAAGTGTAATTAATAAAAATTTTTAAAAAATGGGGAACAGAGCTAAACAGAGAATTCTCGACAGAGGAATATCGAATGGCAGAGAAACACTTAAAGAAATGCTCAACCTCATTAGCCATCAAGGAAATGCAAATCAAAACGACCCTGAGATATCACCTTACACCCATCAGAATGGCCAAGATGAAAAACTCAAGGGACAACACATGCTGGAGAGGTTGTGGAGAAAGGGGAACCCTCCTCCACTGCTGGTGGGAATGTAAACTGATACAACCACTCTGGAAATCTATTTGGCGCTTTCTAGGACAATTAGGAATAGTGCTTCCTCAAGACCCAGGTATACCACTGCTAGGTATATACCCAAAGTTTGCTCAAGTACACAAAAGGGATATTTGCTCAACCATGTTTATAGCAGCTTTATTTGTAATAGCCAGAACCTGGAAACAGCCCAGATGTCCATCAATGGAGGAATGGGTACAGAAATTATGGTATTTTTACACAATGGAATACTACTCAACAATCAAAAAGGAGGAAATCATGAAATTTGCAGGCAAATGGTGGGACCTAGAAAAGATCATCCTGAGTGAAATATCCCAGAAGGAGAAAGACAAACACGGTATATACTCACTTATATAGACCTATAAGATATGATAAACATAATGAAATCTACACACCTAAAAAAGATAATCAAGAGAGCGGACATGGGGTAAGATTATCAATCCTCGTTTAGAAAGACAGATGGGATGCGCATTGAACATATGACAGGAGTCTACTGAGCGCATTTGAAAGACTCTAACTAGCAGTGTTTTCAAAGCAAAGACTCATGACCAAACCTTTGGCAGAGTACAGGGAATCATAAGAAAGAAGGGGAGTTAGTCTGTTGAGGAAAGGATAGGAGCTCCACAAGGACCAAATATATCTGGGCACAGGGTCTTTTCTGAGACTGACATGAAACCAAGGACCATGTATGTATATAACCTAGAACCTCTGTTCAGATGTAGCCTGTGGTAACTCAGTAACCAATTGGTTTCCCATAGTGAGGGGAACAAGGACTATTTCTAACAGGAACTCAATGACTGGCTCTTTGGCCTCCCCACCCCCCAAGGGAGGAGCAGTCCTGTTAGGCCACAGAGGAGAGCTTTGCAGCCAGTCCTGAAGATACCTGATAAAACAGGATCAGATGAATGGGGAGGAGGTCCCCCTATCAGTGGACTTGGCAAGGGGCACGGTGGAGATGAGGGAGGGAGGGAGGGACTGGGAGGGAATGAGGTACGGCTGGGGTACATAGTTAATAAAATGTAACTGATAAGAAAAAAATAAAATTAAAAAAAATAAATCAGTTATTATTATTATAAGCCAAGATCTAGGTAACAAAGAAGATGAAGGAATTAAAGGTTGTAGAGAACCCATAGGTTGAATGACTCTATTCACTGCTCTTAAATCCATTATCATCCTCCATTTTCCTGATTTCTCTTTTACAACAAACACAGGGAAATTCCATGGGCTGTTAAAGTCCTCTATATGTTGAGCCTTCAGCTGCTCTTGTACCAGTTGCTCAAGTGCCTATAATTCTCTTTTATTATGGGCCACTGCTCTTGCCACACAAATCTGTTTGATAACCACTTTATGGGCAAGGCTGTTGATATTTCAGCAGCGACCCCTCTTATAAATTTGGAAACTCAGTCCTTGTGATGTCCTGTGCTTGGACAGTGGGCACAGCTTGTGATGATTCTTGCTTGTACATATCAATACCTTCCCCAGTATTGACTACCATTTTACCCCTAATTTCATCATTTGCTGTCTCTGTGATTGAAAGAATGTATTAATTTGAGTACCCCATTGCTGTAAAAGACCCCTTCTCCATAAATTTATGGGTAGGTCAACCACATAGGGTTTCAACTTCCCTGTTTGCCTTTCTGTCTCATTTTAAATAATTTTGTCTTATTTTAATAATTTGTCTTATTTTATATAATTTACCAATTCCTATAAACTGTGTGTAAACCTTCTGAAGTGGCCATTTTTAATTCCAAGACTTTTGGGAAAGGATACTGACATCAGCTCCTGTATCTACCAAACCATGTATTTCAACACCATTCATTTGTACCATTAATTGGGGTCTCTGATCATTAACCATTGTTTGACAGAACACACGTTTTCTAGTACTCCCAGGTGCTCCTGTTTTTTTGTTTGTTTGTTTGTTTGTTTTTACCAGAGCAGCTTTACCCTTGATGTGGAGAAACAATAACAGGTAAGCAAGTCTATCCCCTGGATTAATTTTCATCTTCTTTTTTACATATGCCATGATTTTAATTTATTCCTTGCAATCCCCATCTACAATACCTGGATGCACAATAAATCCTTGAGAAGTTAATCCACTTCTTCCCAAGATCATCCATACTGTCCCTGAAGGCAAAGGACCATAAATACCTGTGGTTAATTTATAAAATTCAACTCTTGGGGAAAGGGTAAAAGGTTTATCTGTAGCCAGACTCAAAGCTGTGCTACCTTCAGTAGCATGTATCAAATCTGAGATTCTTAGTTTTACTTTTCCTGCCTGCCCATTACCTCCTAGCTGTCCAACATAGGACTGCTTGTATTGTTTATTAAGGGACCTTGAGCTGATAGGCCCTTCGCTTTGTTTCCCTGAAGGCAAGGAGTTACTTTGTATGTCTCTCTTGAAACAGTGATCGCTAGACCAGTGCTTTCGCTTGTCACAGCAGCCACAAAATCTTGAGAGCTATTGTATTCATTACAGGTAGAATCTGCTTGTTCCCATCTACCAGTGAATGTACCATAATTCCTCAGTGTTAACACACCTCCTATTTTGAGCTGCAAAGCGTTTAACCTTAGAGTTTTGTGTTTGTTTGTTTGTTTGTTTGTTTTTGTAAATGGCCAAATTCACCACAGTTAAAGCATCAAACATTTTGATTTCTGAGACTTCTAGCTATAGCTTGTCCTATGATATTGGCATGATGCTCCTGAGGGCCAATATCATTTGTCTGTTGAGGTTGCTTGTGCTTTTAATAGTCTAAAT
Organism: Psammomys obesus; assembly: GCF_907164565.1. Taxonomy (NCBI): domain Eukaryota; kingdom Metazoa; phylum Chordata; class Mammalia; order Rodentia; family Muridae; genus Psammomys; species Psammomys obesus. The sequence goes on from NW_026589447.1 coordinate 5,570,101, forward strand.
GTTCTCTTACATTCAGTATTTGCATTCACATATACCAAGACAGGTACCAATGCTTGTCTGGTCTCAGGGTTTGATATGGCTCTATTTACAGCTGAACCCAATCTCTGTAGGAATTCAGTGAAGGCTTCTGCATCTCCTTGAACTACCTTAGTAAAAAGAGCCTCCTCAACCATATTCCATGTTCTTAATGCTGTATCACGACATTGTTCAATTACATCATCAGGTTGGCTTTGTTCCCAGAAATCAGCCTAACACCCTTCACCAAACAATTGATCTTTAACATTTATTTCCCCTGCTATATTTCATTGTTTTATTTTTGTGGCTTCATTGCCTTACCACAATAACCACTGTAACTGCTTACCAGATTCTAACACAGCTGACAACAATTCCTTCCAGTCTTGGGGTATAAATCTGTTTGGGGTGTCCCAGTTACTTAACAAAACATGAATGCATTCCATACTTTACAATAGACTCTTTATAATGCTTTAAATCTAGCATTTCTATTACATGTCATGTCCTATTATCATAAGCCTCACCACCATTAGAAGGCATATGTTGCACAAAGACTGGGAAAGCTGATGGTGCTTGCGTAGCCCCAAAGGACTCCTAAGGCGGTGCACTTGGCTAGAGAGTAACACGTTTTCTGTGTACTACCTACTTTTCTTCCCAGCCTCTTGACTCACACAGGTCCTCTGGGCACCTGGGGGCAAAAGTTCATGGAGCAGGGCGGGGTGGCAATCTGCCTTCCAGTCTAGTTTGCTTTCCTCTTTCATCCTGTGGAAAATTTCCACTCTCAGACAGCAGGCCTGAACCCTTTTGTTCTCCTTCCACTGGCACTTTTTGCTTTCCAAGCATTTCAACCTCTGATTGCAAACGCTCTAGATGCATAGCCAATTTTACAATTTTTTTCTAATACAAGAGAATTAAGTGAACCATCTGAGTTTTCAGCTTTCTTCCTAACTTTTCTCAAATTAGAATGTATAAAGACTACAAAGCAAAAGCAGAAAACCCCTCTTGGAACAAGACAGGAAACCACCCAGCGGCAGTAGCCAATATTTTGCCAACCTCCTTAAACAATGTTGCAAACCCATCAAAACCGGAGGATTCCTCTACTATATTAGAAGCAAAGTCACCCATTATGCCTAGCCACGTTAGGGTACCACCTGTAGGCGCTAGTTTTTCAAACATTAATTTATTTAATTTTTTAACGCTTATACCTCTCTTCCAACCCCCAACCCCAGGTAGGGGAAAAAAGAAGATTCTAAGGGAAATGGGATGTAACCCTCTTTTCTTCTTCCTGCTGGGTAGGGTTGTAGGATTCTTTTGGGGGACAATACCATTATCTGTTGTCAGGAAATCCAGAAGTTCAGGTCACCAATAAAACAGCAAGCCAGCAAACTAGCAAATACAACAAGCAGTGCTTCTCCACTTTCTCCAAGTTGCCACACTGTTTTCCTCTGGGCTATCATATTTATACCCTCAAAAGTCCCTCAGAAATTAACTAATTCTAGCTGGCAAATACCACGCTATGAACAAGACAATTAAAGGTGTGGATAAAACTAAAATCCCCCACTTGGGATTATAACAAAAACATATTTACATATCATTAACCAAAATATCCATAACAGTAATGTGTAACTCTGTACCATTTTATGATGGAAGTATGTAATATGTTTCTTGATTTTACAGGGGGCGACAGTTCAGAAATTTACTTGACCCTCAAAAAGACATTGGACTTTTAAATGGTTTGGAGACTGTCACAGATTGTGAAAATTTTAAAAGTTTGACTAAGTGAATTTTATATCAAGACGTGCCATAAACATAGCAGGATCAGAGAGTGAAATGTAATGGCTTAAATGTCAATGTTCCCCATAGGTTCATTATTTGAGGTTTTGGTTTCCAGTTGATGGCACTGTTTAGAGAAATCGTGTGGTCTTTCAAGGAGGAAGTAGATGACTAGGGGTGCCCTTTCAGAGCTTTTAGTCTCATCCTAGTTTTGGATTTTTTTCTTTGTTTTGTGTGTGATGTTGAAGGATGTGATCTCTCAGCTTCCTGCTCCTGTTGCCATGTCCATAATTGTTACTGTGCTTCCTGCAATAACAGTCTCTTATCCATCTGGATCCATAAGCCAAATTAACCTCTCCTTGTTCTGAGAGTTGCCATCAATCACGGTGTTTCTCACAACAGAAAAGTAACTATTACAATAAGTCATTTGTGTCTAGAAACTAATCTATTTCTTAAAGTTTTCCAAGTTATTTATATACATTTTTAAATTATCCTCTAACTATTCTCCTGATTTCATCGAAGTCTGTTTTAACAACTCCGTTTTCATCTTTAATTTAATTAATTTGAGGCTTCTTTCTGTTGCTTTTGGTTTGCTTGGCCTGAGAATTTGTTAATCTATTTTTAAAAACCAACTCTTTTGTTTATACTGTATAATGTTCCTTCAGTCTTTGTTCCATTTATTTTAGTCCCTAGTCTTTATTATTTCTTGTTACATGCTGAGTTTGAGATTGACCTCTTGTTTCCTAAGAGACTTGAGGTGTGTGTTCGTTACTTTTCTATTGATATCATGAAACATCATGACCAAGGTAACTTACAGAAGGAGGGGTTTAGTTTGAGGTTACAGTTTTAAAGGGTTAGAATCCATGATGGTGAAGTGGAACTGGTAGCAGATAGCCAGAAATTTAGAACACATCAGTCCAACCACAAACAAGGAGCCAAGATAATAAACCTCCATGACTTTTGCAACCTCAAAGCCCACCCCCAGTGACATACTTCCTCCAATAATTCCATCCCTCCTAATAATCTCAAAACAGTAACCAACTGGGAACAAGTATTCTAATTCCCAAGACTCAAGGGGAACACCTCACTCAAGCTACCTAATTCTACTCCCCAGCCTTAATAGTCTGTTTGCCATGTCATATTGCAAAATTCATTTAGTACAACTGCCAAAGTCCCAGTACTCTTGCACAGTCACCACACTATTTAAAAGTCCAAAGTCTCTTTTGAGACTTAATGTAATCTCATAATCATAATGCCCCATAAAATCAAAGAGCAATTATATGTAACATACCATAGCACATAATATATATTACCATTATAAAAGTGAGAAATGAGCATAGTAAGGAAATACTAGACCAAAGAGAGACTGAAACCCAGAATTACAGGCTCCAAAATCCTATAATTTCATAGTTCTATGTCTGATGACAGAGGGCCTTCTTGGCTCCACCTCTCTGATTTTGCTGCCCACAATACCATTTCCTGTCAGGCTGTTTCCATTCCCTGTCTACAGTAGCCTTTCAGGGACACTTGACTTCTCAGGGCCTTCATGGATAGACTTTTCCTGCCATACTTGGCATGATCTTAGAGGCTACCTGAAAGCAGAGAAAGAAATTATGACCCACTAACTCTTGCATCCTTCATTCCTCCAAAGTCAGTACCATGTGGGCAACATAACCAATTTTGATGGTCAGCTTAGCTTGATTATTTGCACAGATACAGAGAAGGCATTTGATAAAGTTCAACAGGAATTCTTAATAAAAGTTTGAAAGAAAGTAGGAATATATGAAACATATTTCAATATAATTAAATGCTACATATGAAAAGTCTGCAGCCAACATTATACTAACTTGAAAAACTTCTCTAAAACATGAAATGGAATAAATGTGTATATTATCTCCAATTTTATTAAATATAGTGTTCATAATAAAGTTTCAGGATACATAATCAGCATATAAAATCGATATTTTTATATATACTAATGATGGACTTTCTGAGAAAGAAATGAGAAAAAAATGTCCCATTTGCACTCCTAAGCATATATGACAACACTCTATGTTCTACCATGGAGATATTTGCACATTCATGTTTACTGCTGCTCACAACAAGAAATATCATCAGCCTAAATCATCACCAACAAATTAATGGGCATTAAGGGAAATATGTTATATATGACAAGTGCAATTTTATTCAACCATAAAGAAAAACATTAAATTTTGGGAAAATGTATTAACTGGAGTAACCTAGGTTCAAAGCCACAAATGTTGATTTTTTTTTCTTTTATGTAGACTCTAACTCCTAATTTTTATGTATGTGTATTTTTATAAGAATAAGTGATAAATAAGCCATGAAACTAGAAACTCACCATCTTGGCTAGACTGGTGAACAAGGCCAGAGGATTTACCTGACTCTGTCCCTGAACACTGTGGGTACATATTCTCATGACTATGTCTGATTTTTATGTGGGTAATGTGGATGTGGACTCTAGTTTTGCTTATACACTAAGTATAAGCTCTCTTCCTAACACCCCCTTCAAAAAAACATGGTTTTAAAGAAGGAGGTGGAGAGGAAATGACAACACACGTGACATGAAACAAACTGCTGGAAGAAGAAGGATACAAGCAGCAAGAAGACAGCAGGTAGTGATGAAGAAAAAAATCAATCAAAACAAAGTATGAAGGATATGTTATTTTGAGTGCTGATTATAACTAGATGAAAGTAAATAAAGGAAGTGCACCGGATATCATTCAAATATGTCACTTAGGTTATGAGGAAACTAAACTCCAGTGACAGTTAATGATTTGACTAAAGTCAACATATTAACTTTTCTGTGAACGATGAAAAGCCTTGCCTGAAATTTTCTACATTAAAGTGACAGAAATACGTTATCTTACACATATCATTATCAAAAGTCTGATGTAATTATTACTGAGCTAAAATCAGGTGCCAATGGTGCTTTATTGCTTCTGGAAGCTTTGTAGAAGGATCTATTCCCTGATCCTTTCTACTGTGTAGGAGCTACCCCATTCCTTGGCTCTTGACCTCTTTCATCTATTTTCAAAATTAGCAATATAATGTGTTCAAATTCTCTCTGACCCTTTTATACCATTTGCGCCATGAGGATGGGGAGACACTAATTTTCTTCTTCTTTTTCTTTTTCTTCTTCACAGACTTAATTCACTTTATTTTTCTTGTATAAAAACCCTTATGTGGTAGCCAAAGCTGGAGCTTGTGTCCTCTGTACAGAGACTGTGTCAACCTTTGATGCCATCTCCAAGACATACAGCTACTTTTTCTTCTTTAAGGCAAGGTGAAAACCTTCTGTTTTGGCCCCATGGAAAGCATGGAAATCTGGCTGTGACCAAAAAAAACATCAACCAATATTTTATTTTGACATCGTATCTCTGGCATTTATGAAAATTTTCTTAAGAATGTGAGATTTCATTTTTCTTTCTAGCTACCTTGGGACCTCAAGACTTACAGCTTGATACTTAGAGTTCCTCATTTGATCTTTTTCCTCAGGGCCAACTTTTGTTTTTTATTTATTTGGCTGCCATTTTTTAATTTAGTAAACTGTTAATTGAAACGTAGTATATAAATAATACTTAAAAACCTAAAAAAATGGGCATAATTCACAACCACATTACATTCTTATAATCCCCACCAAAAGATTTATTTTCCTAGTCCTTATTGCCATGTATTATTTTAAGCTCTTTTGTACTCTTATAAAGGAATAAAATAATGTATTTTTATAATGACTTCTATAAAATGTGTTTGTCAGAGTCAATGGCAGAGGCTGTCTCTGACATGATCTCAGTGGCTAGCTCTTTGATTACCTCCCCCTGGTGAGGAGGGCAGCTGTACCAGGCCACAGGGGAGGACAATGCAGCCAGTCCTGATGAGACCTGATAGGCTAGGGTCAAATAGAAGGTGAGGAGGACCTCCCCTATCAGTGGACTGGGGGAGGAGGAGGGGAGGAGGAAAGGGAGGGAGTGAAGGATTGGGAAGGGACAAGGGAAGGGACTACAGCTGGAATACAAAGCGAATAAATTGTAATAATCAAAAAAAAAAATAAAGAGATAAAAAATGTCACAGAAGACAAAACAGACAAAAGAATATTATATAAACATTCAATATTTTTATTTTTATTCTTGATAATTTTGTACATATTTAAAATGATATATGAGTATATCCACATTTCATTTCCCTCTTCCAACTCCAACAACTCCTTCCCCTTCCTAACGTCAATGTCCTCTTTTTAGATAACCTACTAAATCTGATTAGTGATAGCCAGATGTGCATTAGTTTTGGGCCAGCCACTGGGGTATGGTAAACTCTCTGAGGGAACACTCTGAAAAAAATTAGTATCTCTCATCAAAAAATTATTAATTGTTCAAAACTTTTCAGTAAGGGGTAGGGTCATCTGTGCAGGACTTTTGGATTGATCTTATGTCAGTCTTGAGTAAGTAACCCCAGCTACTATAAATTCATGAATGCAATAATCCTGTCATGTCCAGAAAACAGTATTTCACATCACTCCTCTTCATTGTCTGGCTCTTAATCTTTCTGCTTTCTATTTCATGATTTCCTCTGAGCCTCCCTTCTCCTCCTCCCCCAGCTTTCTATTGTATGTGTGGTGTGTGTGTGTGTGTGTGTGTGTGTGTGTGTGAGAGAGAGAGAGAGAGAGAGAGAGAGAGAGAGAGAGAGAAAGAGATTCCATTTAGGAATGAGCTTTCAGTCTCTTCTCAATACTTTCACCAGTTCATTCATTTCTATGTTAACTGTTGTCCAATACAAAATAAGCTTCTCTGTCCAATACTGAGAAAAGCCTAGGTTATAGGTATAAGCATAAATGTTCAGATAGCAAAATGAATATTTATTTAAAAAATAACAATAGCAAGTTCTACTCTAGGGTCCCTGAGCTTTGCAGCCATTGATTTTGACCAGGATTATAGTACTAGGCATGCTATTCTCTCCTGTGGAACAGCACTCAATTCTAATCAGAAAGCTGTTAGTTATCTTATAATGGTCTTGCTAGTACCATACCAAGGGTAATCTTGCCTAGTATGTTGGTATTGTGACACACAATGTACAGCAGTTGGTAAGACTATTGTGTGACCTCATTTTTAACCAAATACCACTTAGTCTTATTTTGTATTTTAGGAAATAAACTTTCAATCTTTCCCATCATCTTCACCATCTCTCTTTGCTGCGTTGTGGTTGTCACCATAACTTATATCATGTTCTACCATAGGATGTTCCAACAAGGTGAATGATTAATAAGGATGTTTGGCTTTTCCTTTATTCATTCTTTCCAACAGTATGTATCTACATTCTGTGTGAGGGTCTGTCTCTAACATTCCAATGAGCTTGATAGTATAGTGACAGAGATAAAAAGAGACAGATGTTCATTGTCCCTGCAAACAATGATGTAAGACTTATGGAACAGAATATAAAAATCCAGGTAACCAGCCAATTACAACTATCATTGTAATAAATCATAGTATAAAAATACAAGAGAAGCTATACACAAGTTGCTTACAATTTATGTGTGGATGCCCAGGTTAAAGCATAGAAGTTATCAGTAATATACATAGCAGAAAGAGTAATTTTTCAAAATGTCAAGAAGAAAATATTGAACAAAAACTGAAGTGAAGAAGTTGGACCTGGGATAATCAAAAAAGCCTTTCAGAAGGTATAAGTGGAACTAGGTCATACTGAATGAAAACAGTATGTGAAGAGACAATATTCTAGGAAAATGAAACCACACACGCAAAAGTACAAAGGCCTAAACTGCAAATGAGTGTAGATCAACCCCCCTCCAATTCACATAGTTGAGTGATAATGAAATACAGGGGAGAATGAAGCTTTCATTCTAATCGAAGCAGGTTTTTAATTCCAGCCTAAAGAATTTCTTCACTGGGCCTTGCAATGGTACTAAGATTAGCCTAATTGTTTTGATCATGGAAATGGTCTGATGAAGACACTATTGCCAGATGTGTTAAAGGAATATGGAAAACATAGGACTGAGGGAGACTGGAATGTTTGTTTCTAAGAAAAACTTAGCTGTAATTCACTACCCACTGCACTAGTCGTTTTGCATAGAATTACCTCGCCTATTTTTCTATAGTATCTTCCACTCACAAATATATTTTCTGCAGTGGATCTCTTTAACAAATAAAAGGGAGCCTTATCTACCACTTTCCCCAGGGTCTCCTATATAAATTGTGGTATTGGTCAGTTACCATCATATTTATCAGGATAAACTTAGGAATGGAAATACCTAAAACAGTTGCAAATACCTGCTCCATTTGAAGGAAAACATTCACCATAGTCTTATTGAAGCTAGACAATTACGACATATTATTTGCCTCTTAAAATATCCCCAAAACATCTCACAACTCCTAGTAACTCAAGGGAATTAGAAGTCACTATGTATCATTGTTTCTAAGACTCTCCATTATATGGCTCTATCCTTGTTTTTCCCCTTCCACCATTCTCTTTTACTTATTCTCATTTCTAGTCACTGAATTCACACAAGCAATTAAGCCTTACACAACATGCCTTTGTGTTTTAGTTTTTCACCCTTCTTAGTATGAATTCCCAGAATTCCTGCTTTCTGCTTCTCTTTAAGAAAGACGGTTTCAAAAAAAAATTGTTTTTCTGTAGTTACTGAAAATAGTTTGTATTCCAGATACTAAGCATATAAACATTAAAAACAAACAAACAAACAAAACACAGGCTGATGTGCAGAAGATCCCAGTCAGTGGGGGAGAAAAAACATGGAAATGTAGGTTTCTACAAGACAAATATCCCATAGTTTGCATTGTTAGCTTTCTTGTAATTTAGTTCATGAATTTCCAGTTGTTACTCTGAAAGATTATAAGCACCTAGAGGTCAGACTGTACTATCAAGAAATGTTCATTTTTGTCCAGGCTAATCCTATGGAATAGAGGACAGTTCTCCATACACACTAGGGGTCAAAGATTATCTAGTTAGGGTCCTTTGAGTTTTAAGATGATTAAGTAGTTATATTTTAGTAATTCAATGAAATACCAGTGTTTCTATATATGATATATATGTTACAACTGAGCCCTTTCTTGAATAATAAATAGGTGGACATCAGTTCATTTGAAAATGGATTGGGCTATGGTCCCTGACATGGAACCAAATTCAATGTATTTTTTTCTGGGCAGTGGCTGTGCAATCAAGTTTCTGAGAATTTTTGATGAGAATCTTGTGTGAAAAGTAGGTCTTTTCTCCCTTTACCCAGGCAAAGCAACATCTTCAGTCTGATATTCTAAGTCAGAAATGCCAAAGAAGATGGGAATTAAGTATGTGATCCTTCTACCTCTCTGATAAATCTGTATCACTGTATTTCAACTCATGACAAAATCTCTAGATATTAGAAAGATGATACTTTAAATTCTCTTCTGTTTCCTTCTCCTTCTTTGAACTGCTACTCAGGTTTCATGATTAGCTCTTATGCACTTTACATATACATTTCTAACCTGATTTTTCCTTGTTTTCTAGAGCATGTCTATGAGGTGAGCAGGAAAGACAATGGCTTTTTTTTTCTTTTTTTACAGTATCAGAGCCTTTCTTCATACTTTCATTTTTAAGTTTATTTATTTTTAATTCTTTATTAATTACACTTTATTCACTTTGTATCCCCCCTGTGGTTCCCTCCATCCTCCCGTCCCAATCCCTCCCTTCCTCCACCCTCTGCATGCATGCCCCTCTCCAAGTCCACTGAAAAGGGAGGTCTTCTTTTCCTTCCTTCTGATCCTAGTCGATTAGGTCTCATCAGGAGTGGCTACATTGTCTTCTTCTGTGGCCTGGTAAGGCTGCTTCCCCCTCAGGGGGAGGTAATTAAAAAGCAGGCCAATCAGTTCATGTCAGAGGCAGTCCCTGTTCCTATTACAATGGAACCCAATTGGATACTGAACTGCCATGGGCTACATCTGTGCAGGGGTTCTAGGTTATCTCCATGCATAGTCCTTGATTGGAGTATCAGTCTCAGGAAAGACCCCTGTGCTCAGATTTTTTGGTTCTGTTGCTCTCCTTGTGGAGTTCCTGTCCCCTTATTTATTAAAATTTATTGACTTTGTATCCCATCTGTAGTCCCCTCCCAGCACCATCCTCTCTCCCTTTTCTTGCCCCATGGCCTTCTTCCATTCCAATGATAGGGGAGGTCCTCTTCCTCTTCCGTCTGAACCTAGCCTATCAGGACTGGTTGCATTGTCTTCTTCTGTGGCCTGGTAAGGCTGCTCCCTCAGTGGGAGGTGATCAAAGAGCCAGACACTAAGTTGATATCAGAGACAGTCCCTGTTCCCCTTACTAGTGAACCCACTTGGAGATATATTCATGCATGGTCCTTTGTTGGAGTATCAGTCTCAGAAAAGACTCCTGGCCCAAGATTTTTTGGTTCTGTTCCTCTCCTTGTAGAGTTCCTGTCCCTTCCAGGTCTTCCTGTCTCCCCGTTCTTTCACAAGTTTCCCTGCATTCTGCCCAGTTTGGCGATAAGTCTCAGCATCTGCTTCAATATGCCACTGAGTAGAGTCGTTCAGAGGCCCTCTGTGGTAAGTTCCTGACCTGTTCCCTGTTCATTCCCTCTTTCAATGTCTATGCTGTTTGCCTTTTCTGAATGAGGAATGAGCATCTTCCCCAAGATCTTCCTTCTTGCTTAGCTTCTTTAGATGCACAGATTTTAGTATATTTTTCTGTATTATATGTCTAATATCTACTTACAAGTGAGTATATACCATGTGTGTCTTTCTGCTTCTGAGTTACCTCACTCAGTTCCATCCATATACCTGCAAATTTCACAATTTTCTTGTTTTTAATTGCTGAGTAGTATTCCATTGTGTAAATATACCACAATTTCTGAATCCATCCCTCCATTGAGGGTCATCTGGGTTGTTTCCACATTCTGGCTATTACAAATAAAGCTTCTACAAACATGTATGAGCAAATGTCTTTGTTGTATACTTGAGCATATTTTCGATATATGTGTAGGAGTAGTATAGTTGGATCTTGAAGTAGCACTATTCCTAATTTTCTGAGAAAACACTAGATTGATTTCAAAAGTGGCTGTAAAAGCTTACATTTCCACCAGCAATGGAGGAGGGCTCTCCTTTCTCTACATCCTCTACAACATGTGTTGTCACATGCGTTTTTGATCTTAGCCATTCTGATGTGTATAAGGTAAAAAATCGGGTTCATTTTGATTTGCATTTCCCTGATGACTAAGGACTTTGAAATTCTTTAAGTGCTGTTCTGCCGTTCGATATTCATCTATTGAGAATTCTGTTTAGTTCTTCACCCCATGTTTTAATTGGATGACTTGGTTTGCTGATTTTTAACTTCTTGAGTTCTTTACATATTCTGGATATTAGTTGTCTGTCAGATATATGGTTGGTGAAGATCCTTTCCCAGAGTGTAGGCTTTTGTTTTGTTCTGATGACAGTGTCATTTGTGTTACAGAAGTTTTTCAGTTTCATGAGGTCCCAATTACTGTTTGTTGATCACAGAGCCTGTGTTGTTGGTGTTCTGTTCAGGAAGTTGTCTCCTGTGCCAATGATCTCAAGGCTCTTCCTCACTTTTTCTTCTAACAGATTTAGTGTGTCTGGTTTTAGGTTGAGGTCTTTAATCCACTTGGACTTTAACTTTGTGCAGGGTGATAAGTATGAATCTATTTGCATTTTTCTACATGTTGAAAATGCTAAAAAATATTTAACAAAATCCAATACCTGTTCAAGTTTAAAGTCTTGGAGACATCAGGGATACAAGGCACATACATAAACATAGTAAAGACAACATACAGCAAATCTATAGCCAACATCAAACTAAACTGAGAGAAACTTAAATCAATCCAACTGAAATCAGGGACAAGGCAAGGCTGACCTCTTCGTCATAGTACATGAAATCCTAGCTAGAGCAATAAGACAGCTAAAGGAGATCAAGGGAATACAAATTGGAAAGGAAAACGTCAAAGTATCACTCTTCACAGATGATATCATACTATACATGTGTAACCCCAAAAATTCTACTACAGAACTTCTTCAACCAATAAACACCTTCAGCAAAGTGACTGAACAAAAAATTAACTCAACTAGCCCTCCTGCATTCAAAAAACAAAAGGGCTAAGAAGGAAATTAGGGAAACAACACCTTTTACAATAGTCACAAATAACATAAAGTACCTTGGTGTGACTCTAACCAAGCAAGTGAAAGGCCTGTTTGAAAAAACAAAACAAAAAACCTTTAAGTCTCTGAAGAAAGAAATTGAATAAGATATCAGAAGATGGAAATATCCCCTATGCTCGTGAATTGGTAGGAGTAACATAGTGAAAATGACCATCCTGCCAAAAGTAATCTATAGGTTCAATGTAATTCCCATCAAATTACCAACAGAATTCTTTAAAGACCTTGAAAGAACAATCCTCAATTTCATATGGAAAAGCAAAAAAAAAAAAAAAAAAAAAAAAAAAAAAAAAAAAAAAAAAAAAAAACAAAAACAAAAACAAAAACAGAATTGCTAAAACTGTCTTATATAATAACATATCATTTGGAAGTATCTCCATCCCTGATCTCAAGTTGTAGTACAAAGCAACGGTAACAAAAATTTCACAGTACTGGTATAGAAACAGACTCATGGATCAATGGAATTGAATAGAAGACCCAGACATAAACCCACACACCTAGCGATACTTGATTTTTGACAAAGAAGCCAAAATCATACAATTGAAAAAAAAAAATAACATGTTCAACAAATGGTGCTAGTCTAACTGGATGTCTACATGCAGAATAATGCAGATAGATCTGGTTTTTTTTGTTTAGTTTTGTTTTTTTATTTTGGAGACAAGCTTTCTCTGTGCAGCCTTGGCTGTCCTGGACTCACTGTGTAGACCAGGCTGTCCTTGAACTCACAGAGATCCACCTGCCTCTGCCTCCCAAGTGCTGGGATTACAGGCATGTGCCACTGTGTCAAACTTTTTTCTAAATTATTAACCATTCCTTGCCCTCAATTCTTTTGTCATTGGCAGAAAACATGGAAACTAACCCCCAACAGAATTTTTCAGGGTCAGAAAATATTTTACCCTCTAAGATAAATGTCCTAGAATTGTCTCCTACATCAATGAATGCACAAGATGATTTAAGTATTACCAACAAGATCCTGAGATTCAGTGAATAAGAACTTAGGAGGCAGGATACTAGAAATACCAGCATCTAAGCCCCGAGATGTTTCTCATGAGTAATTTGATCTTGGTCAGTAGGGTGTGTGCCAGGGAAATGAGCAACTCTGAAGAAACAAGGGTGACTACTATAGCGAGTGGGTACTTTCATGAATCAGATTCTCAAGCTCTGATCAATGACTATTCTAGTAAGCCCTGCCTGGGTCAGGAATACCAAATAACTACCAGATCAACAATGACTATTCCTGCTGGCTGAACACAGCTCCCAGAAACTAAGAAGTTCTTGCTACTGAAGACAATAATATCTGCTAAAAGTGAGTGCCTAATGACATAATTACCTATGACTTATTCACTTTTTGGCTTCAATACAGCTTTCTTCCCTGTTTCCTTTCTTCCTAGACAACTTAAATTATGTATTCTGTCAAGCTGGGGCCATTGAGAAATCCTGGCTTTGGCTAAGAATTTACTTAATTTACTTACTTAAGAAATCTAACTTCTGGGTTTGATCCCGGATGCTTCTATACTCCTTCCTGGGGCCTCTATAACTCTTCTTCAAACACCAGATAAATTCCCACAGCACTAGAAGCTCATTGTCATGCTTCTATCCATCACCAAAAAATCAGAAGAGACTCAGTCCTACTAACTCAGGCAAATACCAGTTTCCAGGATTCCTTCCCTTTCTCTAAGACCAGATGATTTTTAAATGATATTGCTATGTCACAATGCAGAGTACATATCAGTCCCATTATTAGTTCATTGGTCAATTCATTAGCTAGTTAGAACTATTATGTAGTAGATCTCTTATTTAGCAAGGCAAACAGGTTTGCCTTGCTCATGTTAACTGCCTGTGTCTTACAGTGAATAACTGTACATAAAGTTTATGCGAGGTCTGAGGATATGAAAGTTTAAGTTATGAGGATTTAAAAAAGGTGAGGCTCTAGGAAGATGTTTCAAAGTTGTTAAATGGAAGAAAGATTGGGAGGTCTAAGTAGGTGTTTTAAAGTATGTGAATGCAAGTTGCAATGATATAAGGAAATAATTTAAGGTGTATTGAAAATGGAAGATATTTCAGATTTCTCCCCATCCTCTGTGCTATTGTTGTGCTTATGTTGTTAAGAGAGTTCAGAAGTTCAGAGTTATGACATTGATCAATAGAGTTCTGATAAGCTAAGCTGATTGGGCACTGACTGCTTATTATCCAATCACAAGCTTGAGATTTTAATTTCCCTTTGGGTGTCTTGAGATAAACTTAAAGGTGCTTCTAATTATGCTAAAAATATCTCTGTCTAATATGTATATCTCTGACACAAAAGCCATAAATTTACTAGGTCTTAATGGCATGAGTCTACTTCTGCTGTCTTGTAAACACCTGTCACCCGCTTTTTCTAAAGTATGGATCTCAATATAATGGTGATACTAATATACTTATTTTTGTAAACTAAAATTCATATGAGTTTCAAGAAATTAATAAAAGTCAGAAGACCTGAATCTGCCATAGCTCAAATGGACCCCAGATGAGTTTTTCCCTTGGTCTTGTGATTCCTCACTTTCCCCATTTACTAGATAAATTTTAAGTTCTTTCTCTAGTCTGAATTTGTCTCAACAGATTTTTACCTGGCTGACAGATTCAATTCATGGATCAGCTATTGATTGCAAGCTGAAATCTGGACTTGGTGAAAGTTGAAGTAAATCAGTCCAGCCAATGTGATGGCTCCCAGTTTCTTCAACTAGATCACTAATTAGATGGTACTCCTTTGCCTAGCTTTTGACTAGCCTTTTAGCCTTCCTGGGTCTCCAATATTTCTGCCTCAATATCAGCCTGAAGAAATTACAGAAGAGAGATTCATCGAGCCCCCAAGATGTTGTACACAGTTCGTGAGACCCCAAAAGTCCATTGACCATACCAGGAGTCAGAAATCATCTGCAAAAGCAAAGAGCCTTTATTTCAGGCTTAGGCTCAGATTCCCAGCATGAATTGACACAGCAGTCAGAGGCCAGGAGCCCCTTCACTTGAAAGAAGGTGATTTTTTTAGTTTTTTGTTTGTTTGTTTGTTTGTTTGTTTGTTTGTTTTTAGCAAGGGGAAAGGGCTTCCAGACTTGGCGGTTACATGATTTGGTAAGATTTAGCAAGAGCAGGCATGTTACATAGTGATTGGCTAAAGTCAACTTGGAGTAACTATTTTGGCAACCAAAAGGAAAACATACAATTGTTTTAGTAACCATAAGGACAACAGTCATTTCAACCTGTTTCCTGATTGTCTGGTGTCAGAGTGGGCACACTGTGTGTTCTACAATGTTATGATTTCCTGAAAATACAAACATGTTTTTCAGGTTCTAGGGGTGAGAGCTAGGTCAATTGCAAGATGGAGGTTAGTACCAAAATGGAGTCTGTTGTGCTCAGATTCTTCCTATACCCCTAGGAATATAGCTCATACACTTTTCTTCTCTCTCTCTCTCTCTCTCTCTCTCTCTCTCTCTCTCATTGGCTCTATGTGTGAATGTGTGTCTTTGTGTGTGTGCATACATGTGTGCATGTGTGCATGCAAATGTGTGCATGCATGGGAGAAAGAGACTGTGTGTGTGTGTGTGTGTGTGTGTGTGTGTGTGTGTGTGTGTGTACTTCATGGGAAACTTAACCCAGGGTTAACCAAGTACTCTACCACCAAACTATAGTCTTGTACTCTTTTCACTTTTTATTTTGATGAGATCTTACTGAATTGTCCAGACTTGCCTTTATTTTAGTCTCTAAAGTAGGTAGAGAATGCCACCAGCCTTAGATTCCCATGTAACTGGGATCATTCATCTGTAACACAAAGCTAACCTATACCTTTGCTTTTTGTTATCTGTTTCTTGGTTAGTTTGTCTTTCACCTTCAAACTCATGATACTTCCCGTCTCATATCATGGCTAGCCTTTTCTAGAGCATAATAAATATTTGCTTAAACAGTATTCCACATAACATCCATTTCCCTCTCTAGCTTTCTTTCAGCTCTACTTCATGACTCTACTCAGAGCAACAGGAACTTTGGAAAGAAGCTTCACTTTTTTTCAAAGAACTATGAATGTACATATTACAGTAGTTCCTTTCTTTTTAAAGGATGTATGTAGTATCACTAAAATCTTCAAAATAGTTGCAATATTCATTGGTTATCTTCTCTAACTCCTGAGCTCTAATTATAATGTGAAGAGGGTTAAGAGTAACAGATTCTTTCTTTTTGGGGGAGGGGGAGAATGGGGAAAAGGGAGGAAATGAACTATCTACGTACTTCTGATTGAAACTCCCATGTAAAGAAATTGTTTTTGGTCAGGATTGTACTTCTTCCTTCCCCTTGTGTATATCATGACAAATCAACTTTCTTACTTTTCATGAAAACAACCATGTTGCCTATGTTTCCTGTATATGCACGGGATCAGATTAAGTTTCATCAAGAGCTACTCCCACCTTGAGATGATTGCAAAATAAATCAAAATAGTAAATGAAAATTAATAAATTAATAAGAGTCTTCTCCATTTCATCCCCACTGATGCTGCTAAATCCATGATCCAAACCTCAACATTTTCTTCTTTTCCAAATGCTAGCTACACATAATCAGTGAGAGAGACAACTTCTCCATCTCACTTACAAGCCTCCACAGCATGGACCCTACACAGTAGAAACCTCAGCTTCCTTCATGAAACAGCTCTGAGTCCAGCTTCCCAAGCTTTTGAAGATGTCAGTTATGCTATTTTCCTTTAAAAACATAAATCCCTGTTCTTAGGGTGGGAATTTTTATTGAAATTTCCGTAGTAAAATGGATCATAATTTCAGTGAAGCCCTTTCACAGGAACTACCAGGGATATCTCCTATTCTTTCATCTGAAAAAGTCTAAATATTATTTATCTGAACATTCACATATAACAAGTTGATAAAGAATAAAGAAAATTGGGAGAGAAATGATGACTTGTCAAAAGTAACAGAGATCAAGAGAATGGCAGAATAAAGACTGAAAGTCAAACCCGTGAATTTTCAGCAGTGTGTATACATTGCTGCAGACATTTCTGAAGATGGTCTTTACCCCTAAACTACTACTTATCTGTGCATGATAAGCCAGATAGTTAGTATATAGAGATGCAACCCTCCACCCATTCTAAACAAATCTAGGGTGACGATATGGATCTTGTCATGCAGGTGCCTGGTTGGTGAGTAGAAAGTTAAAGAGGAAAAGGTATCTCCAGAATAGGGAGAGAGTATGGAATTCCTTTAGAGAACCTTCTCAAAATATATGTCATTAAATGTTAGACTCAGGAGAGAGATTGAAAATGTTTCATTCCATAGTTCTGTATTAGAAGTTCATCCCAGTGCAGTATTAGAATATTAAAGGCTCAGAAAATTCTTTTAAAAAGCCCTGTGTAAACAATTCCCAAATTTCTTTTCCTTCTGAATCTATTTTTTTTTCCTTTTTGCTCTTCTTTCTCAGCACTGACGTATTTCTCAGAAAAAAAAAATTCCTTTTAGTTACCACCTTGTATACACTACAGCACTGGAATGCCAACAGCTTGATGTTTTTTCAAAAGAACCTGGGTGGCAGTTGACCCACATACCCAAAGGTTATGGACTAGTAGAACATCAAAGAATTAGTAAACATTTATTAAATAATTAAAATATTGGACAGTGGTAGGAGAAACAGCAATCTAGTAAATATAATATGCTCTAGACTCTTATACTATAACGAGGAATTCAAGAATATACCTTAGAAAAATTCAGTGACAACTTACGATATATTGGGTGGTAGGGCACATACCAGTGTGTGTCCAGCCAAGGAGTAAAGAAAAATTATAGATTGACTTTCAAAAGTACCCAGAGAGATTAGAATTTGTTGGAGTCTGAAAGTCCAGGGAAGAACTGGGTATACAAAAAAAAAAAAAAAAAAAAATAGAAAGGATGTTTTTTTTGCTGTTGTTGTTTTTTAATGTGCTGTAAGTTAACTTTATTTATTTATTTATTTTTAATTTTTTATTAATTACACTTTATTCATTTTGTATCCCCCCATAAGCCCCTCCCTCCTCCCCTCCCGATCCCACCCTCCCTCCCCTTTCTGCATGCAAAAGGAGGAGAAAACCAAAGAGGAAAAGAGAAGATGTAGGAAAAGTCAAGATATGCTCCAAAGGCAAGAAAGTGGATTTTTGTGTCCTACAGTCTCGTAAAATTTATGATGGTTGTATGAAAATTCTGGTGTCTTGGCTGTAAGGAGAACATGAATAAAGACATTAATAATAAATAAAATAGCACTTCCCTCCTGGTTTCCCTTATGTATTTTCAAGACCATTGTGAATTCCATGGCATTCTTACAATGTACATTGATGCATCCCAGACTTGTAGGCCCCAAAGCTGCATCGTTCTTACTCTGGTGTCCTCTGATGAAATGTTATAGTTCCCTCAAAGCCATAGAGTAACTTGAGAGAGCTTGGTATTTTGTAAGCATTTATATATAGCCAGAAGGCTATCTGCTCTTTCCTGGGCCTGGAGCTGATTAGCATGAGCCACACTTGGGGTATTTGACAAACTGACACTCTACCACACAGAGTGTCCAACTCAGCTTGTCAAATACACGGAGCGTGACACTGCAGAAGGCCATGTCAGGAGATTCCACTGGGCAGCAAGAAGATTTTGGAATATGGTCACCTAGAAAGAGAGAAAATAAGGTGACTAAGTCTTACCCTGAGCAAATGATAGAAGCTGACGTGACTGGATAAACACCAAAATTGGGAAGTGAGCAAAACAGGCCTTAGGCTCCAAACCTAAGATCCTCAAACCAGAGATCCTCAGTGTTTGTCGAGAGACTCTTGTGACCCAAACCTCAATTAATGCTTCTATTCAGCAGAAATAAGACAGCTTGTTCATCATCCTGCCTCCATGATTTGAAAGGCAATATTCATGTTCCTTCCTCCTATCATGGTCTTTTTCACTGTTTTCAGTATCCCATTATGTACCTAGACTTTGAGTTTAAAAACTGGGCTTGAATTCTAGCTCTGCCACTAACTATCTGGATCTCTTAAATAAATGACTTTATGTCCCTGACTCTTAGATGTTTATAACCACAAAAATGTACATAAAGTCATTGTGAGAATATGTGATAATGCATATAAAGCCATTAATTAAGTTTCTGTTATGTAACAAATTCTCAGAAATTGCAGCTATAGCCAGTATGCTAGTACATGCATAAATACAAGCTTTCATAGACAGAGGTAGAAGAACTTCAGGTTGAAAGCTAACCTTGGCTATGTATTATGAACCTTTCTCAAACAAAAAAGAAAATATTAAGTCATAGGAATAAAAATTTAGTGGCAGAGCACTTGCCTAACATGTAGAAAACTTTGTGTTTGACACCTCTTTACAGAAAAAAAAAGTGACTAAAGAATTAGTACTATTAAAATGCTCTTATAAGTCATCTTGTTTTATTTGTTCAAGATTATAAATGAGAAAATGAAGTCTAATGTTTGGGGAAAGACTTGCTAAAGGTCATATAATAAGTTGTTTACAGCTTTGGGGTTATATCATACATCATCTCCTTGTGTCTCTTGGCTCTCCTCACTATCACTTTTTCCTATCTGACTTTTATAACCCCCTGCAAAAAGAGAGAGGAAAAGCAACAAAGAGCAAAACGGGCAGTGGATTTTGCAGGTCAGTACTAGGATTTTTGAACTCAAAGCCACCAGGAGAGTAAGCCATCACAGCTGCCAGAAGAGCCAAACCATCTCAACTTCTTTGAGATTTCCTCTAACATCATGATATTATTACTCAAAATGCCAGTATATTTTTTGTCCTGCCCATGTCTAAATGTAGGTTTTAAAAAAACAGTAGATGATCTGCATTAGGCACTAGGACAAAAAGTGGCAAATATCTCAAGACTGCTAGGAAAGGAAAACTTCTTATACAGTGTTTCAGTAAGAATTTCCTGTTTTTTTGTTTTTTGTTTTTTTTTTCCTAAACTCTTAGTTGAATATGTGGCTAACACATCACTCTAATTTGATGTTTGGGATAACTTAAAAGCTAAAGATTAAAATCGTCTTTCCTAGTCCATAACTTTTCTCACTGTCTCTCTATCCAGCCTACATCTCCCAGAAATGTGGCTCTCTGACTTTAATCCAGTATAAAGTATCAGACAAAATTGGATACTGATATGTACCTAGCCAATAGCAACTGGGACAGGTTATTCTCATCTAAAATTGTCTTCTCTAGAAATGCAGGCAGAAGTCTTATATAGAGAGGTGTTTGTAAAATTGTTTGATGAGATTTCTAGAGCTTTCAAATAAAGGTGTTTAAAAAGATCTTACTCTGGAGCTTGTAAAAGCCAAAGAAACTGATTAAAAGAGAAAGGAGTAATTAACTGTTGGGTTTATTTTTCTGTCATCATCTCCCCTTTTCATCACCTTCTCTAAGAAGAGATGAGTGCTCTACAAGTATCCATAGCCTCCTGAATGCCCCAGAAGAACTCATACACCCCAGGAAGCCTGGGAAAAAAAAGCTATGAAAGGGACTAAAGAGTCTTAGCGCACTGAATTAAAATATTATAAATACTGTTTTCCAGGGTTGATGGAAGGAGTCAGTCATTAAGCTGGTTGTAGGCCATTTTCATTTTCACTCTTGATGTTCCAGCTCACACCTGTTCGAAGGAATACATAGAAGAAAAGCAAATTTAGTTAAGAAAATTTAGTCAGACCCATAGAATGAAGAGATAGATGACTATGTCGGGTGATAGTTGAAGGTTTCTTAAACTCCTCTATTTGTCATTTATCTGATTTTAAATAGCATCATTTATTCCTATAACACTGGAAAAATATTCCTTTCGGTAGCTCCACAAAGCTGTTCTCAATGAGACTAGGAGGGGGTCACTCTCCATGAAGGAAACTGAAAGGCATAAGCTTGGTAAAAAAGGTATAAGTTTTTCACTAAAAATCTGTAAATGTCCAGAATAAGCCACATAGCAAGAAATATACTGGTGAAAAAGAAGTACTGAGGAGCATGCCCAAATACCCGTATTTTTTCCAATATAAGCAGAGCCACCTACTTCAATTGCACATCACTTCTTACTTTTTAGTGTCTTAGTCCCACGGTAAAGCAAAAAGAACACCAGGTTGGGATTAGACTTAGCTGTGCTATCAATTTCTGTGTGGCCTTCGGCAATTACCTTTTCTTCTCTCTGGACCTCTATTCCTCACCTATAAATTTGTTCTGTTTTTACTTCCAAACTTCTTTCCCCGTGACTTTTAAATTATGAAATTGGAGTAGTGGCATATAAAACTAGAAAAGAAACAAGCATTCATCTCTCTGTCATACTTTTCAGATCAGCAGCAGTTCTCCAGGGTGTGTTCATCACTGCCTGGAGGTATGCATTCAAACATTAGTCTCATCTCCTTTCTCAACAGAGGGCTGAAAACCTTCAAAATAAGAGATACAGAGACTAAGACATTAAACAGTATCTCATCTTTGTCATCTTTTTTGCAAAAAAGACTCAAATATTGAGTCCTAGACTGCAGAAACAACTCACCCAAAGAAAAGTGACAGATAAAAGACAGAATTTTTTAAAATTCTATTCAGAACTCTTAACTCCTAGCTCTGAAGAACATTTAACTTCTACATGACTATCTTCTAAAAGACCATCATTTGTTAGAAATTATCAAGTATTTATCTTTTCTCTGCTATCACAGGCTGTAGAATAGAAAGCCAATAGAAAATTTTACCTGTCTTATCTTTGACCCTTCATCTCTAACTAGGATCTGAGAGTCAGTTAAGCATATCCAGACCACTGTTATGGGTACTGTCTTAGCATGGGAATCTAAGAGAACAAATGAATGCTATACCTGTCATTGAAGTGGTGCCTTTCTCTGGGATGGGATATAGGTTCTGAGCAGAACTATAGAGCCCAGGGAAAGCCGAGCTTTATGTTTTTAGCAGGAAGGTCACATGTTCTGAAGGATTCTTAGTGTCATGAGGGGGAAACAGAAATGAGGAAGATAAAGTTGAGGGTAACCAACGGAAATCTGGGTACAAGATGACAAAACACAGCTATTGTGAAAGGAGTAGTTGCTAACACAGCAACAGCCCCTACTGCTCTGTCTCCACCCATTCTCAAGCAATCTCCAAAGACACTGGCTTCCCATGCTACAGAAAGGGAAAGCAGGAAGTTACAAGTTGCCTTTAAGTTCGGCCCATGAGACAAGGAGCAACTACTCCTTATTACTCCATATTTGAGGATTCCTTAGAGTAACTGAGGGAATCCTCAAATATCATAGCTATGATAGTATCTAATGAAAATCTATTGACAAAATGTAAAACTTGAAGCAAATTTGTAGCAAGTCTGAAACTTGATACCATATCATTTCCATCACACCTACTTAAATCATATTCTATGAGAATGCCTTCTCTCCTGATGTACAGAAACAGCTACATAATTTACAAGGCCTACCACAAAATAAATGTTATAAATTCACCCCCACCCCATTTTAAAGAAAAGTTACTTCTCTTGGGGTATGACCATTCTTTCCATGATTCTAGATCTCCTGCTATACAAAAATTTAAGAAGATTAACAAATAGAAAATATAGAAACTTTTGGCTCTTTGTCTCCAGAAGTGGCAACACCCACTTGCTCCATCTTCACAATAGCACCTTTGTAGAAGTAGAGACCAGGTCTCAGCTGGCTGGGGTCCAGTGCATGCTCCAGTACATCACAAAGGGCAAGTTCTCCTGAGAAGCTAACACCTACTGGGCAGTCTTGTAAATCATATAGTTTAAGATGTCTCCACTGTGGAAATAAGTGAACCCAACATCAGGGTTGAACCTCATCACAACCTGGAATGTCTTTCCAGTGTGCAGCTTGATCTGAAATTCAGGCATGGATTGAAGAATGTTGATAGTGTATTGTTTCCTCCTTGTGAGTCTCAGAGAGTTTGCATTCTCACCAGGGATACTGCAAGGGGGACAAGATACATTCTGACCAAGTTGCTGCAGTGAATATGCGGCAAGTCTCTGCCATACACTGTAAATGAAACGGTTTGTCTAAGCAAACAACACTAGGAAATAATGGTGAAGGTAGAATTTACATATAATTATTGCTCCATATGTTAGGATGTTTTTAGATTTATTTTATTAATCACAAAGAAAGAAAGAAAAAAACAGTAGCTAAAATAAAATAAAAGATAATTCTACATCCCTAAGTCAATGTGACTTTGAGGATAAGAAAGGGAACCAAAGAGTTTAGGAAGACAGAGAGTTAGTTGTATGTTAAAGCCTACTGTTTACGGTCCCTGGGAAGTCTTCATTTACACCTAAACTGATGATGGATTTTCATCTAGGGCCTTCCACCTTGAATTCTAACAATACAGGCAATAAAGAATGGTAGCAGTTTCCAAATCTAGTTGAAATAGATTTAAATAGATGCAGTACTCAGGTTATAACTTTCAGGTTAAACTAGTGAAAATTAGGCCCTGGGAAATATCCAAAAATTGGAAATAATCTATTCATGGCATATACAATTTTGTAGGTTCAGACTCACCCCAAAAGAGCCCATGTTGAGAGCTGAGAGTGTGAGGACCTTGTCTCAACTTGGTTGCTTCTCTAAACAGCATAGTTGGGAATCATTGTTCTCAGTCTCTCCAACCCAAACATTCCATGTTTCTTTTATTAATGGCCATCCCTGATCCTTCTTCCATATTCTGTGTTCTCTTGAGATTATGGGGCCTATGCTTCTGAGGAGAGCCCAGAACAAAGATCTATTCGCATTAATGCTGTTTTGCAAATAACTACCTTCCACCAAAATAATTTGTTAGCTTGGGCCCTAAGACCAACATCTCCAGATTTGGATTTTAGAAAGATTTTATTCCTCTTTCTTTGGGGTTTCTGACTAAAGCTTTGAAAAGAAACAAGGCAGTAAGCATTTTTAAAACTAAGACACTATGTTCTCTCAAGTAACTCTGAAAAATGTAATTCAGTAACTTGTTTCTTTTGGATTCCCTTAGTTAAGGTATTTTAGTGGTTCTTTTGTCTTTTTTTTTTTTTTGTGGTGTTGGGATTAATAACATGCCTTCTCACGTGCCAGAAAAGTACTCAAAATGTTTCATATGCATTCTCAGGCATCTTGGCTGACTTTTATACAAGAATCTTCCAGAGACAATGGCTCCACTAAAGGAATAATTAATGGTGCCCATTTTCAGCAGGATAGAAGGTCCATGAAAGAGACTATTAGGGACTAATAGGTTAAAAAAAATGAAACCCATGTTTGAAGAGAATTTAAAGTAGAAAAAAAAGGGTACTGAGTGCCCGAGAGTTCCTGTTTAACCCACAAGCACAAAACATGTTGGTAAGAGCCAAAATTGGAACAACAGCACAAAGTGACTGTTTATTTTCTTTTTATTTTTTGAGACAAAGTCTGCCTTTAAATCCCAGGCTTTCAAGACCTTTCTCAGACTAGCCTCAAATTCAAATGGAAATAATCTCCCTGCCTCAGCCACACAAGTGCTATGATTATTTTTATGTGTCACCACATCCAGTGAAGTGGGTCTCTTTTTATTATGTCTGTTGTCCACACTTTTTCAGAGCAATGAAATGTCAAACAGATTCATGTTTGAAATGTTTTCTTCCATGATTGTGTTTCAGAAGATAAGAAGATGAGGAAAAAGAGAAGAGAGTAAGAAGGAGAAGTTTTAGGCAGTGACAGGGACTCACTCTGTATGTAAGTTTATTTATTCACTCAGTGCTAGATCAGAAGAAAGAACAATGAGACAGAGTCCTTCAGCTCAGCTCTATGATTCAATAACTATGTGACCTTAAATAAGTATGAAGTAGCTGAGCTTCAATCAGCACAGCAAATTCAAGGATTTTCAGACAATAGAAAGGGGAAACAGAAATGTATGAAAGAAACTGTAATAGTCTACAGAACATGACAAATAATTTGATAATGTTATGAAGTAGCATCAGAAGTATAGATTAAAATACATAATTCTTTCAGGATAAGGGAAAAGGAGTTGATAGATTAGAAAAATTCTCAGAAGAGTAAGATTTTTATCTATGCCTTAAAAGATAGAGATAAAAATGATGCTGTTTGTCACTAGAAAGTCTTCTTTAATTACCTCTAGCAAAATCAGTTGTTGTCTACACTGCCCTTGTGTATCTATTTCTATTAGGAACCCAAAGCAAGCACTACTTTTAATCTTTACTTTCTTCCCAAAGCAAGGGAGCTAAAAGGTTTCCCCAGAACTATCAAGTGACTAAATGAATGACTAAGTGCATAAGCAAATGAGGAAGACCTCCTAGCATTAAGTCTCCAAGGTCCTTAACTTGTATATTTCTATGTGAGAACCAGGAAAGCACCTCTTTTAGCCCAAAGACAATTGCAAAGTTATGGCCACTTCCTGTGCAAGAGATGAATGATGTCCACACACTCCACCCCTCCTTAATTATTGCTGCACACAGGATTGCACTGGGCTTCCTGTGAGAGGAAACCTACAGGCTTATGCAATGTGTATGGCACACTCAGATGAAAATTAAATAACTTACAGACCTGAGTCTGGGGACAGAAGTTTCACTGAGGATCCATACACAGCCAATGATACCAATAGAATAAATATCAGGATATAACTCAACAACAGCTGACATTGATTTTTAAAAGTTGTTCAAACATTTACTGCATGCAAAGTTCTACAGTTAGTATCAAGGGAAAAATACAGCAGAAATAAGCAGTAATTTACTAGAAATGTATAAAGTAAGCTGCAATATGTTTATAACCACACCTCTTTTAAGTTTTGGAGACAGGGTTTCTCTGTGAAGCCCTGGCTGTCCTGAAACTTTTTCTATAGACCAGCCTGGCCTTGAACTCAGAGATCCTTCTGCCTCTTCCTCTTGTGAGCTGGGATTAAAAGTGTGCACCACAGGCTTGCTGTAAACCAATCCGAAAGAGGCATGTTCTGAATTGAGGTAACCTCTTCCAATATAAATCTATCTTGTGTTATATTGACACAAAAACTAGTTAGCACATTTGACCCTCTGTCAACATTATACATAAACACATTATTGATAAACCATAACCTTTACATTCTTGTTCATCCCCCAAGATCTCATATTTAATATTAATATCACAACACAAAATATTTTAGTAGTTTGAAGTTATATAACCTGTACAAATTCAAATACCTCAAAAGTTCAATCTCAAAAAAAAAAGTTCGATCCCTAGTCTAAGATACATTTTTTTAAAGTTCGGTTAATGTTTTTCCTTCTTCGTTTTGGTGTGCTTTGGTTTTCAGATAGTCTCACATGGCCCAGACTAGGCTCAAACTTGTTGTGTACCTGAGGATGACTTTGATTTCCTTACCTCTTCCCTCCTCCTCTCAAGTGCTGGGATCCTGGGTGTGTATCTCACACCCATGTATTTTGTTGAAGACCATTCACTTAGTATATGCATGTCAATCCACCTCACGTTGTAAATGACTGTCTTGCATTCCATTGTCTTTATACATCATAATTAAACTAATTCCATACCAAAAGAAAAATTCAATCTCTCTAAATTATCCAATGTCTCCTTCTAATTTCAGACCTTTCCAAAACTATATGAAGTCTCTAAAATATTCAAAGTCTCTCTAAAACTCAAAAGTCTCTCAACTGTGGTTTCCTGTAAGAGCAAAATAAGTTCAAAATATTTACTCCAAGAAGGAAAACCAGGACAGAGGTACAAAAGGAACAAAGCAAAACCAAACTCTACCACAGTAAATACTCAGTGTCCAAGGTCTGGGATTCACTCGTGGCCTTCTGGGCTCCTCCAAAGGGCTTAGGCAGAGAGTCACCAGAGCACACCCAGCTTCTCTCCTAGGCTCAAATCAGCTCTATCTTATAAATGATGTTGCCTTTGAAGCTCATCCCATGGTATTCTTACCTCCAAAGTCCCTAACTTCAATTAGGCTGAAGCTTCATGAGAAACCTCTCCTCAGCTCTCTTAATTCTAACATTGCCACATGATACATAACCTCAGCTTCTCTCCATGACCCTTTTAATCCTAGGCCAAATAAAGCTATTTTTTTTTTACTGCAAATAAAGCTACATTTGTTTACCAATGGTTTCTCCTGGAATCTTTTCATGGACTCCAAACCCACCCCAAACTACCAAGCTTCAACTGCTCTCTATGACCCCTTCATAACTGAAACAATAGTGATTCTTACACTATCAAGTTTGGCTGCCATCACAACATACAGATTTGGCCATAACTGGAACACAGCTTCTGTGTGCTAACTCTGAGGAAACACTTTCCAGAAGGCTTTATCTTGATGATGCTGGTCTGTTCCTGATTTTTTTAGTCCCACCTGACCAGTGTCAATTGTCCCAGTAAAGCAGAGGTTTTGCTTTAGGAATTCATAAGTCAAAAGCCCCAAAAGAGTCTTTAAGGGACTCTCAAAACTTCCCTCTGAGGCGCAAGTACACAAAAAGGACATTTGCTCAACCATGTTTGTAGCAGCTTTATTTGTAATAGCCAGAAGCTGGAAACAACCCAGATGCCCCTCAACTGAAGAATGGATGCAGAAACTGTGGTACATCTATACAATGGAGTATTACTCAGCAATGAAAAATAAGGAAATCATGAAATTTGCAGGTAAATGGTGGGACCTGGAAAGGATCATCCTGAGTGAGTTGTCCCAGAAGCAAAAAGACACGCATGGAATATACTCACTCATATAAACATACAACATAGAATAAACCCACTAAAATCTGTACATCTAAACAAACTAAGCAAAAGAGAGGACCCTAACTAAAATGTTCAATCCCCATCCTGAAAGGCAAAGAGGATGGACATCAGAAGAAAAAGAAAATAGGAAACAACCTCGGAACTTGCTACAGAGGGCCTCTGAAAGCCAGAAGAAAACAGGAAACAACCTTGAAACCTGCCACAGAGGGCCTCTGAAAGCTTCTGCAGTATAGACTGTCAAAGCAGATGCTGAGCCTGATGGACAACTGATGGGCAGAGTGAATGGAATTCTATGTAAGAAGTGGGAAATAGTAAGAGCTGGAGGGGACGGGAACTCCACAAGGAGAGCAACAGAACAAGATAATTTGAACACAGGGAACTTCCCAGAGACTCATACTCCAACCAAGGACTATTCGTGGAGATGACCTGGAACCCCTGCACAGGTGTAGCCCATGGCAGTTCAGTGTCCAAGTGGGTTCCATAGTAATGGGAAGAGGGACTGCCTCTGACATAATCTGATTGGCCTGCTCATTGATCACTTCCCCCTGAGGGGGGAGCAGCCTTACCAGGCCACAGAAGGGGACAATGCAGCCACTTTTGAAGAGAACTGATAGACTAAGATCAGAAGGAAGGAGAGGAGGACCTCCCCTATCAGTGGACTTGGGGAGTGGCATGCATGCAGAAAGGGGAGGGAGGGTGGGATAGGGAGGGGAGGAGGGAGGGGCTTATGGGGAGATACAAAATGAATAAAGTGTAATTAATAAAAAATTAAAAAAAAAAACTTCCCTCTGGAACTTCATAAGCCAGACCTCCATCTGCACTGCTCTCAGCATGTTTATTTTCCAAGCTCACACAGAACAGCCCACTGAGCACTGATCACTCAAAAGGTTTTCAAGTACAAAGTCTGAAAAATAATATTTTCCACACTACATGGTCAGGTGTATCACAACAATACCCCTGTAATATGATTAATACTGTTACTACTACTACTACTACTACTACTA
This sequence comes from Psammomys obesus, assembly GCF_907164565.1. NCBI lineage: Eukaryota > Metazoa > Chordata > Mammalia > Rodentia > Muridae > Psammomys > Psammomys obesus. The sequence continues at coordinate 5,598,789 of NW_026589447.1, forward strand.
CTACTAATAATAATAATAATAATAATAATAATAATAATAATAAGCAAGTGAGGCATTTTCTTGATTAATTTTTGATGTGGGAGGAGCTAGCTCTCTGAGGACAATGATATTCCCTGGGGTTGATCCTGGGTTCTACAAGAAAACAGTCTGGGTAGGAATCCAAGATGGTTGAAGAGCAAGACAGCAGTCACTACACAGTGACCAACAGACAGAACTGTGAGCCTTTAACACCAGCTAATTTGTTTCCCAGGTGAGAGAAAACCCCAGGGTTTTGGAAGCAATCGGGTCTATTCTCAGGTCACCAAGCTAAACCCCAGAAGAATTCCCGGGTCCCGGTAGGCACACAGTCCCCAGACCAGAGCCACAAGCCTGTGTGCTCTGATCACTATCCCAGACTGAAATGCGGGCCCCACAACACCGGATACTGGGTTTTCCAATAGAAGGAAAACCCCACAGTGAAGGAAGAACTCGGGACCAACTGACTGACCTCAGGTCACCCAGACCTAAAAGAGGTCCCCATCTCTTATAGGTGCTCAGCTGCCAGCCCAGAACCACAGGCCTGCTTGCCAAACTCACTGTCCCAGACAGAACTGTGTGCCCCAAATACCAGAGACTGGATTTCCCTTTTGGAAGAATATCCCACCCCACAGTGAAGGAAACATCAGGTCTGACCTTAGGGCACCCAGATGAACCCGACCCCACCACCAAGAAAAATTCTCAGATTCCTGCAGGCTCCCAGTCGCCAGCACAGAGCCAATCACCTGCACCTGTTTGCTCTGCTCACCATCCCAGACTGAACTGTAGTCCCCAAAACATTACAGGCTGGGTCTCCCTGGTGGGAGGAAACACCACACTGAAGTAAACATCAAGTCTGACCTCAGGACACCCAGCTAATCCTCAGAAAAGTTCCTGCATTCCCGCAGGCTCCAGGCTCTAGCCTCCTGCCACACTCCTGAGTGTTGTGCTCACCTGTCACTGATTACTGCTTGGGTACTGCGGCACAGAGTTCCAACCTCAGACCTATAGAAGCCTGGGAACCACGGGATCAGCCCCCAGATACTGCTCAAAGGTGCAAACTCTCTCCCTAGCTAAACTGACCAAACCATAGGTCTCCCTGGATCTTCAAGAAGACTACGCTCAACAAACACAGTGTAAGAGCAGCAGCAGCAGCAGCAGCAGCAGCAGAAGGAGCTCAAAAATTCAGAGCAAGAAACCCAGTGACAGGGCAGCTGTCTCCAGGACTGCTCCTGGTGAAAGGAGACGCCCCCTTGACTACAAACAACCCAAGTTACCCCACAGGTCCCTATACCTGACATGAGCTGTGGTAATTTCCTGAAAGTACTGGCCATTCAGTGACCACACCCAAAAAGGTGAGAAGGGCTCCTTCAGGAGCAACTATCTTCCTGCCAAAGAAATTCTCCACTCACCCCAGGACTCCAGCAGGCACCAGAAAATAACAGCCAATACCTGAGACTGCCAGATGAGTAGAGGCCAGCGTAAGACCACAACCAAGAAAAGCAAAAGCAACATGGCATCCCCAAAACCCAGTAATCTAGGGGCAAGTGTCCTGGATCCTAACATTAGTGAAATACAAGAAGATGATCTTACATCTATGCTTATGAAGAGGATAATGGAGGAAACAAATAAAATGCATGAAGAAATAGAAGAAGATAAAATCAAACAGATTAAGGCCATCTGTAAAGAAATAGAGGAAGATAAATACAAACAGAGTATGGCCATCCATTAAGAAATGCAGGAAGATGCATCCAAATAGTTTGTGGCCTTTACAGAGAAAATAATTAATAACTGAAAGAAATAAAAGAAACAGAGGAATGTTCAAACAAACAGGTTAAGGAATTGAAAGAAAAACAGGAAATACAGTCAGACTGGTGAAGGAAATCAAGAAAACAGTTCAAGATCAGAAGATAGAATTGGAAAAATTAAAGATAATACAAACAGAGGAAATCATGGAGAGGATGAACTTAGGGAAGAAAACAGGAACTACAGAGGTTCAGCATAACTAACAGACTACAAGAAATGGAAGAAAGAATCTCAGGTGTGGAAGATACAGTGGAAGAAATCGATGTATCCATAAAAGAAAATGCTAAATCTAAAAAATTCCTGACAGAAGCCATTCAAGAAATCTAAGAAAACATGAAAAGACAAAATTAAGAATAACAGAAATAGAGGAAAAAGAAGATTAAGGCCCAGAAAATATTTTCAACAAAATCATAGAAGAAAATTTACCCAACTTAAAGGAGAGGCCTATAAAGCATACAAGCAATCCATCAAAGTAATCCACCATATAAAAACCTGAAAGAAAAAAAAAATCACATCATCATCTTCTTAGATGCTGAAAAAGCATTTAATAAAATCCAACACACTTTCATATTTAAAGTCCTGGCGAGATCAGGGATACAAGGCACATACCTAAACATAGTAAAGGTAATATACAACAAGGCTATAGCCAACATCAAACTAAACTGAGACAAACTTTAATCAAACCCACTGAAATCAAAAGCAATAAAAACTGTATGGTACTGACATAGAAACAGATTAATAGATCAATGGAATCAAATAGAAGACCCAGAAATAAACCCACAAACCTTTGAACACCTTGATTTTTGACAAAGATTTCAAAACCACACAATGGAGAAAATAAAGCACCTTCAACAAATGGTGCTGGTCTAACTGGATATCTACATGTAGATAAAATGCAAATAGATCCATATTTATCACTGCCCTTCACAAAACTAAAGCACAAGTGGATCAAAGACTTCAACATAAAACCAGACACACTAAAGCTTTTAGAAGAAAAAGTGGGGAAGAACCCTGAACTCATTGGCACAGGAGACAACTTCCTGAACAGAACACCAACAGCACAGGCTCTAAGAGCAACAATTGATAAATGGGACCTCATGAAACTGAAAAGCTTCTGTAAAGCAAAGGACACAGTCATCAAAACAAAACAACCGCGTACAGATTGGTAAAGGATCTTCACCAACCCTATATATGACAGAGGGCTTATATCTGAAAAATATAAAGAACTTAAGAGGTAAAACTCCAACAAACCAAGTAATCTAATTAAAAAATGGGGTAACAGAGATAAGCAGATAATACTCAATAGAGGAATGTCGAATGGCAGAGAAACACTTAAAGAAATGCTCAATGTCCTTAGTCATCAGAGATATCCAAATCAAAATGACCCTGAGATTTCACCTTACACCCATCAGAATGGCTAAGATCAAAGACTCAAGAGACAACACATGCTGGAGAGGATGTGGAGAAAGAGGGAACCTCCTCCTTTGCTGGAGGGAATGTAAACTTTTACTATCAATATGGAAATCAATCTGGTGCTTTCTCAGAAAATTAGGAATTGTGCTACCTAATATCCAGCTATACCATTCCTAGGCATATATCCAAAATATGCTCAAGTATACAACAAGGACATTTGTTCAACTATGTTCATAGTAATTTTATTCATAATAGCCACAATCTGGAAACAAGCCAGATGCCCCTCAACTGAGGAATGAATGCAGAAATTGTGGTACATTTACACAATGGAATACTACTCAGCAATTAAAAGCAAGGAAATCATGAAATTTGCAGGCAAATGGTGGGAACTAGAAAAGATCATCCTGAGTGAAGTATCCCAGAAGCAGAAAGACACACATGGTATACACTCACTCATAAGTGGTTATTAGGCATATAATATAGGATAAACATACTAAAATCTATAGTCCTAAAAAAGCTAAACAACAAGGAAGACCCTAGGGAATATGCTCAATCCTTATTCAGGAAGACAAACATATAGACATCAAGAGCAGGAGCAAAAAGGGAACAGGACAGGCACCTACCACAGAGGCCTCTGAAGGTGCTGATTGAAGTATGGAAGCAGAGGCTGAGACTCATATCCAAAATTTAGGCAGAATGCATGCAATTTTATGAAAGAAGGAGGAGATAGAAAGACCTGGAGTGGATGGGAGCTCCAAAAGGTGAACAATGGAGCCAAAAACTGAGCCCTGGGGGCCCGAAAAGAATTATACCCCAACCAAGGAGAGTGCATGGAGAGAACCTGAATCCTCGGATCAGATGTAGCCTATAGATTCAGTCTCCAAGTGAGGTCCCTAGTAAGGAGAGCAGGGAATTTCTCTGGCATGAACTCAGTGACAGGCTCTCTGATCACCTTCTCATGTGATGTGCAGCCTTACCATGCCACAGAGGAAGACAATGCAACCAGTCCTGATTTGACCTCATAGACTAGGGTCACAAAGAAGAGGAGGAGGGCCTCCCCTATCAGTTGTCTAGGGAAGGGGTATAGGGGGATAAGAGGGAGAAAGGATGTGATTGGGAGGAGATGAAGGACAGAACCACTGCTGGGATACAAATTCAACAAATCATAATTAATAATAAAAAATAATGATAATAATAAAGAAAATGGGATACAGAGCTAAACAGAGAATTTTCAATAGAGGAATACCAAACGGCAGATAAACACTTAAGGAAATGTTCAACATCCTTAGTCATCAGGGAAACTCAAATCAAAACAACCCTAAGACTCCAATCTTACATCCATCAGAATGACTAAGATCAAATTCTTAAGGGACAACACATGCTGGAGAGGATGTGGAGAAAGGGGAAGTCTCTACCATTTCTGGTGGGAATATAAATTTGTACAACCACATTGGAAATCAATCTGGCACTTTCTCAGAAAATTAGGAATAGTACTATCTAATATCCAGCTATACAACTCCTAAGCATATATCCAAAATATACTCAAGTCTACAACAAGGTCATTTGCTCAACCATGTTTGTAGCAGCTTTATTTGTAATAGCCAGAATCTGGAAACAAGTCAGATGTCCCTCAACTGAGGAAGGGAAGCAGAAATTGTGGTACATTTGCACCATGGAATTCTACTCATCAATTAAAAAGAAGGAAATCATGAAATTTGTAGGCAAATAGTGAGATCTAGAAAAGATCATCCTGAGTGAGGTATCCCAGAAGCAGAAAGACACACATGGTATATACTCACTTATAAGTGGATATTAGACATATAATATAGGATAAACATACTAAAATCTATACACATAAAGAAGCTAAGCAAGAAGGAGGACCCTGGGGAAGATGCTCAATCTTCATTCAGAAAGGCAAATGCGATAGACATCAGAAGAAGAAGAAAACAGGGAATAGGACAGGAGCCTACAATGTAAGGCTCTGAAAGACTCTATCAAGGAGGGTATCGAAGTAGATGCTGAAACTCATAGCCAAACATTGGGCAGAGTGCAGGGAATCTTAAGAAAGAAGGGAGAGATATAAAGACCTGGAGGTGACAGGAGCTCCACAAGGAGAGCAACAGAACCAAGAAATCTGGGCACAGGGGTCTTTTCTGAGACTGATAATCCAACCAAGGACCATTCACGGAGATGACTTAGAAACCTTGCACAGATGTAGCCCATGGCAGCTCAGTCTCCAAGTGGGTTCCCTAGTAATGGGAGCAGAGAATGTCTCTGACATGAACTCAGTGGCTGACTCTTTGATCACTTCCCCGTGAGGAGAGAGCAGCCTTACCAGGCCACAGAGGAAGGCAATGCAGCCAGTCCTGATAAGATCTGATAGGGTAGGTTCAGATGGAAGGGGAGGAGCACCTCCCCTATCAGTGGACTTGGGGAGGGGGATGGGAGGAGAAGAGAGAGGAGAGAGGCATAGTGGAATTAAGAGGGACGAGGGAAGGGGATACACCTGGGATACAAAGTAAATAAATTACAATAAATAAAAATTAATTAAATAATTAATTAATAAAAATTAATTAATTAAAAATTTAATTAATAAAAATATAAAAGAAAGCAGTTTGAGAATGCCATGGGATCAAGCCAGTAAGCATCATTCCACCATAATCTCTGCTTCAATTCCTGCATCTAAGTTCTTGTCTAGAATTCCTACCCTGGCTTCTCTCAATTTTAAACTGTAATATGGAAGCATAAGATAAAATAAACCCTATCCTTACCAAGTTGTTGTCACACTGTTTATCACAGTAAAAGAAAGCAAACTAATAAAATATAACAGGATTTCAAAAAATTTAATAAAATTTTTTCAGCACAAATATTAACTGAGTATCTGCTATAGGGGAAGCTGTAGTAGGCACAAGGTATACTGTTGTGACTAGTTGAAAATCACTGCTGCTGTAGATATGATTCATTGCTTAACAGCTCATGCTGCTCTTGAAATTCTTCCAGAGGACCCAAGATTGATCTTCAGCACCCATGTCAGGTGGCCTAGAACCTCCTGTAACTCAGGCTCCAGAGGATCCTATGCCTCTGGACTCTGAAAAATCCACTCACGTGCACATAGCCACACACAGATGTACATATGTACACATAACTAAAAAAATAAAATAAAATAAAATTTAAAATAGGTTTTAAAAACCATTGTTCTCAGTGAGCTTATATTTTAATAGGGGATATCGATAACACAGATATGTGTAAAACTAGAATCAAAGGCATAAGGAAAATGGCAAAGTGATGAAAATGTTTGTATGTATTACGTGCAATGGGACCATCTCTTTTACGTAGAACTCCTAAAGTTATTTAAGAAAGCAAAATTAATACTCAAAGAGAAATTGAGCTCAACAGACAACATTCTTGCCCTCACAAAGCTTACAATCCAGTGGAAGAGCTCCCTTTTCTGTAAGGCTCATGGAATTAGCTGGACTAAAGAATTTTAAGGCCTTTTCCTCCAAAACAGTAAGTCATTAGGTAGCTCTTTTCATACCATCTTGGTTTTTCATTATGAACAACCTAGAAGGCCTGAGTTCTAGACTCATCTATGTCATGGCTTGTGGCATGAAATTTGCAAGGTCCCTTTTTTGTTCTGGGTACCAGACTCCACATTTATTCCTAGGCCAGACTTAAAGGTTTTTAAGACTATTCCTCTCCCATTCATGTTTATCAACTGATTTGAGTGACATAGATAACAACAAGCATAATTAGGCAACAAGCATGATTCTCCCTTCTGGAATTCATATTTAAATGAGGAAAAGAGCAGTCACCAAGTAATCACACAATAAAAATGTGTTATATAGGCTAACTACAGTAAGTTATAAGAGAAATAATAATAAATTTAATATATATGAGTTTAAGAAAGTCTTTCTCCAAAGAATATTCAAAACTAAGACTTGAAAGTTGAGCCTGAGCAAATTTCTCTGAACCTTGTATGTGTGTGCATGATGACATACATAGAAAACATTAATATTTTGTTCATCTGTCTTTTTTGCTACCTGTTATTTCTTTTTGCTATTATAATAAATATCATTGCTTGTTTTCTATATAGTTATTAATGATACTATAAATATGACTTATCTTAAACAATTATTAATGTGAAAAAAGTTTTCAAGGCTATAAAATGATTACACCATTGCAAGAGACATTTTATCCTGTATCATGGAGCCCATCTAGATTTCTTTAGTGTATTTCATTGATGAGCCTCATTGAAGGAATCTTTATGACTGGGCCTAAGCCGGAGTCTGTGTCCACGTGGGAATTATAGTCATGCTCCGGGGTTTGGCTGAGCCTCTAACCACACATTAGGCCTACTTCTGTTATTCACGGATGCTGCTGGGCATCTTGAAAATTTTCTGGTGTATGTTTAAATCTTATCAGCAGGTGCAGAAAGGGAATGAAAAGAGGCTTTGTAAGACTTTCTGGCAAACATAAGTATCTTAAAGATGGTTATCTCTTAGATAATATGAATCCTCAGCATCCATAAGTCCATGAATTTTTCATAATCTATTAATAATTTTAAATCAAAAAGGAGGTGACAGAGGCCAGGGACAGCTAGGGGTTTCAAAACCCTATGTAAATAGAACTAGAAAAACAAAACGGAAGAAGAGAGGCAGTAATTAAAGAGTGGCTGCATGACAGGAACCGTGCTGCGTGGTTTAGGTACATCCTCTTTCACAATCTTCAAAGCCCCCTCTAGGAGGTGAGCATTGTTATGACCTTTTCACAGATTATGAAACTGAATTTCAGAGCACCTAAATGAAAACACACTTCAAAGCTTTCAATAATCAGCAGATCTGGATTTCAAATCTCTCTCCTGTTGTCTTTCATACCATATGAGACTTGGAAGAACCACTATGCCTTCCCACTATCCCCACTTGAGAATATAGCTTTTCTTTTTTCAAAAGCAGAATCGATTCTAAGTTTACGGGTGGAGATTATAAATAATGAGATTCTTTCACTTCTTTTTCCATGAGCCATGTTCTGCTGGCAGGAAGCTGATCCTCACATCTTATCTGAGCCATGCCTATTGTGGTTTAAGTCAATTTCCTCTCCTTTAATCCTACTTCTCCAAATGTTCTTCCCTGAGTGGCAAGCTGCAACCTCACAACTCTGGTGCCTCTTGTGAACCTTTCAGTTCAACCTAATTGAACAAAAAAGGGTATCAGACTGGAATTCACCATTCTTGTTTCATCTTATTCCAATAATCCACAAGCTGGGTTCTCACAAATTTTATCAATACAAATGCCCCTTCTGAGATACCTCCTGTTTTGTCCTTTATCTGTTGATATTTCAGAGTATAAGGGCACTCTAGCTACATATAGCATTTAAAAATCTCTTTCCCTGCAATGCCCACATCATTCTTCAGATAAATTATTATCATCATTTTAAAAAAAGCAAGTTCCATAGATTGTCTCAATATCTCACCTTCTATTGTACCATCATTTAATTATTATGTGCTCTCTGTCTGCATTTCTGAATTGACTCTTCAATCTAGTATCATCAAATAGCACACACTCCCAATAAGGGAAGTTAATAGCCACTTTAAAAGTCCACATCCCTCTTGCTATCTCAATTAACTACTATTTCTTTCTTTATGTATTGTGTTTGCACTTACTTATAGGGTAAGTATTATAATTCGATACATGTGTACACATAAAATGTGTAGCGATAAAATAACCAATGTGTTTAGAGGACATCACCCCTCTTCAACCTCAATGTGATCATGAAAAGCCACATTAGTGTAATTTTGAATATGATATAAACATCAATTCCTAGACTAAGTACAATAGTTCTTTCAGGCAGAATAGCTTTCAGTGAAACTGTTGAATTTCTATACTTGCCCTTTCCATATTCACCTACCTCCCTAATCATTTTGGCCCATTGTTCCTTATTACATGCTGGTATTTTACATGATTCTGTACCTTTGCCTTTTTGTTTCTCATGATTGTGAATGCTTACTGACTCCCTTCTTTTCTGTTCTGAATGTTTTTTCAAAGCCTCAAGAGAGAGAGGGTTATCCCTATGATGCTCTAATTATGGGTCCCAACTTCTTCTATGTCTGAATCGGTATAAGTTGAGTATCATACATACCCCTTTGTATCTAAGGCTTCAAATCTCTAGCACCACATCTGAAACAGACATGCTCATCATTGTGTGTGCCTTATCTCCGTGGAAGGAAAGTATGTTTCAAGTATGATATCTTTGATTATCATTAAATAATTTAATTCTCCTGTTATAACTTTTGCTGCCTTATCATGTGATATTTTCTGTCCCCACTCTTTTCTCATTAGTAGCCTACAACTTCTTTAAGGACAAAGATCTTATTTGACCCAGAATAATTATATAGAAAATATGACTAAGTGCTGATGATGTTAGTCCCAGGATGCTTTATAGAGGGACAAAACAATTTGATTCTAATCACAAAGATGTAAAAGAAAAAGAGCATGATTACAATGTTCATTTTTATCCAACAAAGTATTAATCCTAATGTTTCACATTTACTGCCAGAGCAGTTTTTTAAAACAACACAATTCTTATGGTCTAATTATACTGTGTCAAAAGTATCAGTCGCTCTCTATTTGTAATACTGAATTTTTCAGTCAAGTGATTGGAGTTTTTCACAATATTATCACAAACTACATGTTCATTTGTCTCTACTTATCCTGTATTTCAACTATTATATACCGTGTATGTTAATACATATCTATCCTTCACATGCACATTTCTGTACCTGGAGAGCTTCCTGGTTCATTCACATTTATCTTGTCATGAGATGATGCATTTATTCTTCAAACCCAGTTAAATTATCTTCTCAATTACTTATCACCTAGGAAATTTCTAGCTTATCTCTTCTTTACTTTGCATGTACCTAAATTAAAGCCTGACTATATTGCATTTATGCTAGCGGTTTACATGGCTCTATCAGGCATCCTAATTCATTTACTCATTTTTTAGAGTTCCAGAGCTTAGAGTAAGAACCCAAGGTGAAGCAGACACTCCATATATATTACTTAAATCTGACTAAAATATTTGTGGAATAAATTGTTTTTCATAGCTTGGCTCCACCTTGGTTCACAACTAACTTTTATCCATGTTAAGTACATGGCTCCAATTCTATCCCAGTAGAAAAGTATTTAAACGACAAGTGTTTCTTTCTGCTGACTGTACATAGAACACAGGAAGTGCTTAGTGAAAGATCCAGAATTAAAATCTAGCTGGTAATGAACTTTCACCTACTAGCGCAGCAACTGTTCTGGTAAGTGATGCCTTCTAACTTAACCCTATGCTTTCTTCATAGACATGGTTAGGCACATATCAAAGAAAGGCAAACATAACTTTAACCAGACTTATATTTTTATCCCCCTTATCAAGGAAAAGAACAAAATAAAAGCCAGAGTGAAAATGGAAAAAGCTGAGTGGGTAGAAAAGAAGAAATTTATTATCTAGAGTCAAAAAGCAAAGCTACAATTATACCTTAGTCTCTTAGAAAGATGCTAGACGTTAAATGCAGTTGAATCATAGCCTGCATACTCCTATTCTCAGCACTAGGAAAGCTGAAACAGAATAATAACTTTGAGGCCTGCCTACACTGCATAGTAAGACTCTATTCCCACCCAAAAGAAAAATAAATAATCAGGCATGGAATTTTCAGAGAACCCATTTCAAGTTCTCTCCTTTATATTTCTTCTCCATCATTCCTGCCCTATCTTGTCTCTCCATTTTTTTTCTCCTCTTCTCCTTTGCCTGTTTCTTTCCTCTCTTTCGGTCTAGTTCAATATGAGGAAGAATGTTAGGCTAAGTCTGAGCCTCTGCCTAGAGTTATAAGTGGGTATAGCTTCCATGAATTTTAAATGCAGAAACCCAGATAAAGTAAAAGGTGAGGCAGGCTTAGTATAAATCAGGAATAGCAATATGACTACATGAGACAAACTAAAATGTGTTTGAAACATCAAGTTTCCTCATAGAAAAGCACATAGATTTTTGTACTTCATATTCAGTCCTACTCCAAGATGTCTGTTCCCAACAAGATAAAATTTATCTAGCCACAACTCTATGCTAAAGTGTCTACTCTTCCTGGAAACATCTGTTGGCAAGAGCAATTTTTGCTCTTGCAAAAATGTTTGTTTTTTTGTTTGTTTGTTTTTGCAGCTAAAGAAGCAAGCCTACTGTCAAAGATCTCAACAAAGAATCTCAACCCTCTGTGTTCACAAAGTCTCCTCATCCATAACTTTAGAATTTCTTCTTGGAAAGTATAAAGTATTCACTTAAATTTTAGTTTGAATTAGTATGTTTCATTCTATTCTTGTTAGATACACCTAGACTTGAAAACCCTGCTCATTCTTTTGACATTTCATAGAATCATATCATCTTTCAAACACCTCAGCATCTGTCCTGTACCATCTGGAGATGGTTTTGTACCACAGCAATGGTTTTTTGTTGTTGTTGTTATTGTTTTGAGTTCATTAAGTACACAGGAAGCAAAAATAGAAATAAAAAATTCAAATACATGATAGAGCAGTAGATACATCTATTAAAATATCATCAAACTGGGAATTCCTGATTATGAAAAATGACTAGATCAAGAGTAGTACATAAGATGAACAATACATTTCAGTCTTTTTCAGTTCCCGTTAAAGGGCTCTTAGCAGGTTGGGTCTAAAAGCAAGAGGATACATATGGCTCTATCCAATGTTTTTGTGAACACCATGCTACTTCCACAGTGCTGGCTCCTCAGCTATGTACATTATTAACTCTCTCTTACCTCCAGGGCCTTTGAAATTTCTCTCAACCAATGGCTTGTTCCTTCTCATCTTTTAGACCTTAAAGTCTCTTCTCCATGGAACAGTTTTACTCCAAAACCTAGTTAAAATAAATCTCCTTATCATTTCCTTATATCTACTTGGAACCTATTCTTTACTTCAGAGTAATTCTCACCAGTTAGAATAATTTATTTTACTTAAGAGATGGCTTAGTGCATAAGCAACTGCTATTCTTGAAGATAGTCCAATTTTGGTACCAAGCATCCATGTCAAGTGGTTCACTTCTGCTATAACTCTAGCTCCAGGTAATCAGTTAGCCTCCTCTGCCTCTGAAGGCACTCGTACTCACATCCACAAACACAATTTACATAAATAATAAATAAAAACAGAGTCTGGAGAGATAGTTCAGTGGTTTAAAGCACTTGCTAATTTTGAAGAAGGCTGGGATTTAGTCCTTTGCACCAAAACCAGGCACTGTACAACCTCCAGTATCTCCAGGTTGTAGGGAATCGAATTCCCTCTTCTGACGTCCGTAGGCACTTAAACACCAATGGTACACATACATACACCCAGGCACATGCATATATACATTTTTTTTAAAAAGATGCATCCTTTTTTTGCTGGTCACTTCCCTAGTTCTAGAGAAAATGTATTTGCAATTGAGAATTCTGTAGCCAACAGAAACTAGGTTTTATTCATTTACGGAAAAATAACACTTAGAATAGCATATGGTACAGGGTGGGCTATATTAAATAAATCCATTAGTGAGTAAATGGATTAGACTCGGGAAGTTGACAACGCTGAAGCCAGTGTTATGGTTTTGCTACAATGAAGAATTGAAATGTATAAAAAGAGCAAGGATGTGTTAGGTTGAACAACAGACTTCAGTCAGAGCAGAGCTCAACCTTTGAGCATGGAAGATCGACAAGGTAAGAGAAATTGACCAGCTAAGTGTGAAGATTAGTTAACCTCATCGCTCACTTTTGTAAGATATAATATCCTCAAGTGTAAAACAGATCATAACCCCTGTTGTACCTGCACCACAAGCTATTGTGATCTCTGATGTAAGAATGTGTGAAAATAGGATGGGGTGGGAACTCATGGATATGTGGCTTATCTGCAACTACCCATAGCTCAGTTTTGGCACCAAGTGACTCTATAACTGCCTTCCAACCCTGTGGACTGCAGAGTCATTGTTGAAAGGAAGTCTGAGCAGCAACTGCCTGGATTTCTAGCTCATACCTCTTCAGTTACTCAAGAATGACAGTTGGTTTTTTTCATCAGCCCTTCTACACCATCCCACCCTCTACTCTTCTTCCACACTATCTTCTCAAGAGTCTACATGTGGCAATTTCCATGCTAGCATTTCTTCATCAATGTGGAAATGTTCTGAACTCTCAGGCCCTCTTTAGATATCCTAGGGGTAGTAGCCACCTCATAAAAGAAACTAGATTTTCTTGATTGTTTTTCTTTAAACACAATACCTGCTATGCCCATAGACACAACTGTCAGTATATTTTCTCTTCTTTTAAACTGAGTTTTCTCTTTGGGGTTTATTCTGACAAGTGAGACTACTCTTCTTAAGTGCATAGCTTTGGAAATTTGGCTTAGATTATATTAGCTCCTACAACTGAAGCCTAGGTGAACCTGCATGAACCAAATGTTGAACAGCAGTTATCCCATTTTACCATCTTTTTTGTTGTTGTTGGTTTTGGCTTTCCAAGACAGAGTTTCTCTGTATAGATTTGGCTGAACTGGACTTGTTTATATAAACCAGGCTGGCCTTGAACTCACAGAGATCTGCCTTTCTCTGCCTCTGCCTCCCCAAGTGCTCAGAATATAAGCGTGCACCATTGTGCCCTGATCCATCTCACCTTCTTAATCATAGAGATTGTGTAGATCATGTTGACAGTTAAGAAGGGGTAGGCATTCATCCTTGGGAATGCTTCATTCTTTAATTGACTCATTTCATAAACACAGGATAATGTAACTTGAGCCAATTACTCCAAATTTCTCACCACTGTAATGTTCAAACACAGAAGACAGATATGCAAGATGCAATGGCAAAACAGAAAAAAATAACGTTTTTGTTTCTTGGAAGACAGGAATAATTTCACAAAGGAGATTTGAACTGAAACATGAAAGAAAAAATAAGAAGGTAGCATGAATATTACAGGTAAATATGGAAAGACATGATTGGCATTCTAGAAGGGAGTCTTAAAACACATGAGGTAGGGGGCTACAGCTGGGATACAAAGTAAATAAACTGTAATTAATATAAAAATAATAATAAAGAAAACAAAGAAGAAAAAACACAGTGTGCAAAGATAAGGATACTTGAAGCAGAAAGCGATATTTTGTAGCTAAGATCTTGAGTGTAAGAGCTACATTGAGGAGTAGCAGGAGTTGAAATTGTATAGATAAGCTGAGAATTGTTAATGGTGTGGTGGATTTATATCTGAAACAATAGAAATTTCTAAGATAATACTAAAATCCATTTCTTACCCTCCCAAACTATATTATCTGGGCTCAGATGAGAAAACTCAGGCTGATAAATGTATGTGTACTTACTGGAGCAGCATGACCAAGAATTTCAATGTGAAATGATGCTAGGAAACCTGAAATCTCTGTCTGCTGTTTTTGTGATTGCCATAGAGTAAGGACAAAAAAAATTTGCAATATACAGACAGAATTTTCATTTTCTACTTATCTCTAGACAGCTAAGAGCCCAAACTTTTCTCAAGAGATCAGATAGTTGCAGGAAAAGACTAAAATGGCAAAACAATTCTTCAGACAGTAGATAATCATGCTTACAGAAAATCTTCACTGGCCTGCAGTGAAAGAAACAGAACATGGGAGGAAGAGGTGTAAGTGACTGGGGCCAATTAATATTCTGACCTTTACAAGTACAAATGATTCATTTAAAATTGTTTGTGTGCCTTTCATTTTAACAATTTATCTAAACTAAAAAATGTGAGCTTGTTTCATCCCCAGTTCTAAAGAACAGTTTGATGGACTGAATTTTACCCTCCTGTACAAATTCAGATGAATGCATAAAACATTCCCCTAAATTTATCTAGAGATAAGGCTTTTAAAGAGCAATTACGTTAAAATGAAGCTCTTAGGCTGGACCTTATTCTAATATGACTAGTATTATTATAATAAGTGAAGCTAACACAATAAGGGGTACACACAGATTCACAGAGAAAAGGCCATGTGATGTCATAATAAGAAGATAAACACAAGCCTGGAAAAGAGTACTTGTCAAAAAAATTAGCTGGCCAACAGTTTAACCTTGGACATTGAGCTTCAAGAACAGTAGTAAAATAATTTGTTAGGACACAAATCTATGATATTCTGTTTGGAAGCCATACCAAAATAATTCAAACAAAGACCATTTTGAAAAGGGAAGCCTTTTTTTTTTGTTCTCTTTTTTAAAACTTATATTTTTTTATTAATTATAATTTATTCACTTTGTATCCCAACTGAAGCCCCCTCCCTCATTCTCTTCCAACCCCACCCTCCCTCTCTCTTCTCCTCCCATGCCCAGCCCCAAGTCCACTGATAGGGAGGTACTCTTCCCCTTACCTCTGACACTAGCCAACAAGATCCCATCAGGACTGGCTGGCTGCATTGTCTTCCTCTGTGGCCTGTATAAGGCTGCTACTCTATTAGGGGGAGGTGATCAAAGAGCCAGCCACTGAGTTCAGGTCAGAGACAGTCCCTGTTCCTGTTACTAGGGAAACCACTTGGACACTGAGCTGCCTTGGGTTTCATTACTGCAGGCAGGGGTTCAAGTTTATCTCCATGCATGGAACTTGGTTGGAGCATCAGTGTCAGAAAAGGGTCCTGGGCCCAGATTTTTTGGTTCAGTTGCTCTCCTTGTGAAGTTCCTGTCTCTCCCCACCCCCAGTCTTTCTATCTCTTCCTTCTTTCATAAGATTTCCTGCACTCTGCCCAAAGTTTGGTTATAAGCTTCAGCATCTGTTTTGATACACCGCTGGGTAGAGTCGTTCAAAGACCCTCTGTGGTAGGTTTCTGTCATGTTTCCTGTTTTCTCCCTCTTCTAATGACCATCCCCTTTGCCTTTCTACATGAGGATTGATCATCTTACTCCTTAGTTTCTTTAGGCGTACAGATTTTAGTATATTAATACTATATTATATGTCTAATATCCATTTATAAGTGACTATATACCATGTGTGTCCTTCTGATTTTTGGATGATCTTTTCTAGATCACTCCATTTGCCTTCAAATTTCACGATTTTCTTGTTTTTAATTGCTGAGTAGTATTCCGTTGTGTAAATGTACCACAATTTCTGTAGTCATTCCTCAGTTGAGGAACCTGGGTTGTTTCCAGTTTCTGGCTATTACAAATAAAGCTGCTACAAACATGGTTGAGCAATGTCCTTGTGTACTTGGGCATATTTTGGATATATGCTTAAGAGTGGTATAGCTAGATCTTAAGAAAGCATTATTCCTAATTTTCTAAAAAAGCGCCAGATTGATTTCCAAAGTGGTTGTACAAGATTACATTCCCACCATGAATGGAGGTAGGTTCCCCTTTCTCCACATCATCTCCATCATGCATTGTCACTTGAGTTTTTTATTTTAGCCATTCTAATGGGAGTAATGTGAATTCTCAGTATCATTTTGTTTTGCATTTCCTTGATGACTAAGGACACTGAACATTTCTTTAAGTGTTTCTCTGCCATTCGATATTCCTCCAATCCAATTCTCTTCAAATTACTCCACAAAATAGAAACAAACCAAACTCATTCTATGAATTGAGATTCACCTTGATACCTAAACCATATGAAGACCCAACAAAAAAGGCAACTTCAGCTCTATCTCTGTTATGAACATTGATGCAAAAATACTCAATAAAATACTTGCAAACCAAATCCAAGAACACATCAAAGATATCATCCACCATGACCAAGTAGGCTTCATCCCAGGCATCCAGGAGTGGCTCAATATACAGAAATCCATCAATGTAATCTACCATACAAACAAACTGAAGGAGAAAAAAAACACATGATCATCTCCTTAGATGCCAAAAAAGCATTTGAAAAAAATCCAACACCCATTCGTATTTAAAGTATTAGATCAGGGATACAAGGCACATACCTAAACATAGTAAAGACAATATACAACAAGCCTATAGCCAACATCAAACTAAACAGAGAGAAAATTAAATCAATACAGTTGAAATAAGAGGCAAGGCAAGGCTGTCCACTCTCTCCATATCTCTTCAACATAGTACTTCAAGTCCTAGCTAGAGCAACTAAAGGAGATCAAGAGGATACAAATCGGAAAGAAAGAATTTAAAGTATCACCATTTGCAGATGATATGGCAGTATACATGAAGAACAAAAATTCAACCAGAGAACTAGTTCAGCTGATAAAGACCTTCAGCAAAGTGACTGAATACAAAATTATCTCAAAAAAGTCAATAGCCCTCCTGTATACAAAAGACAAAAGAGCTAAGAAAGAAATTAGGGATACAACAGCCTTCACAATAGCCACAAATAACATAAAGTACCTTGGTGTGACTCCAACCAAGCAAGTGAAAGACCTGTTTGAAAAACAAACAAACAAACAAACAAAAAATAAAACAAAACAAAAAAACACTTCAAGTCTCTGAAGCAAGAAATAGAAGAAGATATCAGAAGATGGAAAGTTCTCCCATGCTCATGGATTGGTAGGATTAACATAATGAAAATAGCCATCCTGCCAAAAGCAATCTACATATTCAATGAAATTCCCATCAAATTACCAACACAATTCTTTACAGACCTTCAAAGAACAATTCTCATCTTCATATGGAAAAACCAAAAACTCCAGAATTGCCAAAACAATCCTGTACAACAGATCGTCTGGAGGTATCTCCATGCCTGATCTCAAGCTGTACTGTAGAGCAATAGTAGTAATAGTAAAAAAATAATAGTAAAAAACTGCATGGTACTGACATAGAAACAGAATGGTAGATCAATGGAATCAAATAAAAGACCTAAAAATAAACCCACACACTTACAGATACTTGATTTTTGACAAAGAAGCCAAAACCATACAATGGAAAAAAGATAGAATCTTCAACAAATGGATAAAACAAAGTCAAAAGATAATTTTGAGAGACCTAATATCTTTAAGGAATTAATGCTCTTTAAGGAATGAATCAGCTTTAACATACAATATTAACCCTGGCCCAACAATCCTGCCAATAAAAGATGGGCAAGAACCAGATGCTAATCTGAACATGATTAATGCAAGCTTTTAAGAAGTGAGAAGTGCTTTTACAAAATGTAAAGAGAAATTTCCCAGAATAGAAGTAGCAAAAGATTATTTCACTGCCTCATGAGAATAAGAAGTTAGTCCTCAAAAGACTGGTCATTTCCAGCTGAATATCACAAACCTGATCTCAGCTTATCTTTGTAACTTCCTCTCCTCTTTTTAAAAAATTTTTAAGAGTAATGTTTTGTTTATATCTTTACCACTTATAATTATTATATTTAGGATAAACTTTAATTTATATCTAACATTTAATTTTTTACTTTTAACTTTTTATTAAAAAATATTTTTCATACAATATATTATGATTAGGCTTTCCTTCTTTTACTCTTTCCAGTCTTCCCCAGCTCCCTTTCCACCTGGATCACACACTTCCTATGTCTCAATAGAAAACAGACAGCCTGGCAAGCCTAGTGAAACATGCCTGTCATCCCAGCTTTCAGAGAGGAAGAGGCAGGCCGATCTCCAAAACAAAACAAACAAACAAAAAAACAAGTAGGTTTTAAGGAAAAATAAAGAAATAAAAATAAGATAAAGCAAAAACAAACACAACAAAATAGGGGGAAAAACAAGCAAATAAGAAAAAGAGTCAAAGAAAAAGCTCAAGAAACATTCACCTAGACACAGAGACACACAGAAAACTCACAAAAAGGCAAAGCAGAAGCCAATATATATGATATACATGTATGGTAAATGCATATATACTATATACATAAATAATGTATAAACCATATATAATATGCATAATATATATTTGGTTTGTAAGGTAAAAATAAGAAAAGGCAGAAAAAAAATCCCTGACAGAACATTATGAGTTAAAAAATGATTACAAACAACATTCTGATATACTTTGTGTCCTCTTAATCTAGTGCATTTATAAAAGTGAGGCAATTCATTCTCCATTTCTCCTTCTGCCAGCCTGATCAGGAGAAAAGTAGCTTGAACCTCTTAAAAATATGATTCATGTTTTTCTATTTGTAAAAAATAAAAATAAGTTTCAGGACACATTCACACACATGTATAATGTAATTTGATCATATGTACTGCCATCCACACTTTCTTGTCTCCCTCACAACTTATATTTGTGCCTTCACTTCCTAATTAAGCCCCCTTCTGCTTTCATGTCTTTTTATTTAAA
The DNA here is from genome assembly GCF_907164565.1 of Psammomys obesus. NCBI lineage: Eukaryota > Metazoa > Chordata > Mammalia > Rodentia > Muridae > Psammomys > Psammomys obesus. Next base: position 5,618,256 of record NW_026589447.1, read on the forward strand.
CTTGTGTGTACCATCCATTTTCCTGTCAATGACAATTTTGTTCTTCTTTATGGCTGAATAATACTCCATTAAGAGAGGGGGGGGAGTTTCTTTATCAACCATCCTGAATTCATCCCAAGATCCAGAATACAGTGAATATAAAGCTTTGGTTGTATATGGTCTCCAGCCCAATACATTATATTTAAGCATAAACCTATATACACAGTTTGGTGTTTAGACATATTCCTTATCCTTGTTTAATTTAGTTATATAGATTAGTTGTGTGAAAAACAAAAATGGCAAACACATAACACTAAACTTTGCTGTATAATTCTTTTGTTCTACATACTACTGTGATAACTGACCTCCTTTACCAACTTGACACAACTTGGAATCAACAAGAAGTAGGGGCAAAATTACAAGAAAAAAATGTGGAGTGTGGTAAGGAAAGGTGTGTAAGCAAGTTTAAGGCTTTGGACAAGAAGCACAAAGTTGACAAAGAATTTATAGTTGTTAAAGAGATTAGAGCCATTAAGGAGAATATGGTGCTATACACTGAGACAATAGAAAAGGTAACCTGAGCATAGGACTCCACACACTGAATAACCCCGCAGGAGCTCCTTTATCAAAAGCTTTGGAAACATTTCAACTGGGTGAGCATACAAAGGCATCATACTGAGCTGGCAAAACTTGGCAGTGTCAACCATGTAATACTGGCTTTGCAAGCATGAAATACAGAGGATTAAGAGGGTCATGGAGTCTTCCATTGTGTTTTCTGAAAACAACTGAGCCCAGGTAATATTTGGCAGCATCAGAGTCCCTGAAAGGGGGCTGTCAGGGTCTATTTCATGAAACTGGATGGTTAAGTCTAAGTTGTAGCAGAGACCCCAGTATATTGGACCATGAAATGAGTAGAGAGGAAAGCTGCAGAAACTAAAAAAGATGCTATATATACTGCAGGCAGACTAAAATGATTGTGATACTGTGTTATTCAGGATTCTTTAGTGGAACAGAGCTTATAGACTGAATATATATATATATATATATATATATATATATATACATATGTACAAATATATAAGTATACATGTGTGTATGTATGCATATATATACCCATATATATATATATGGGTATTTTTTGAGTGGTTTACAGGTTATAGTCTGGCTAGTCCTATACTGGCTGTCTCCTAACAGAAAGGTAAAAAATCTGATGCTTATTTCATTGATGAGGCTGTATGTCTCAGCTGGTCTTCAGTATACAAGAGAATTCTGAAAAAGTAGGCTCTCACAGCAGCAGAGGAATGCCTGGGCAGCAAGATAGATGAACGTGCCAGCAAGAGTGAGGGCAAGCAGGTGAAAAAAATGAAAGCTTCCTTTATCTATGTAGGAAAGCTCCCTTCATCTTCATATAGGCTGCTGCCAGAAAATGTGAGAGGGTCTAGATTAAGAGAGGGTCTTCCCGCCTCAAATGATCCAATCAAGAAGACTCTGTCACAGATATATGCAGCTGTGTGCATTTTAGTCAGTTCAAGGTACAGTCAAGTTAATGACCAAGATTAGCTATCACAGATACCCAAACACTTTAAATATGAGAGGATTCCATCAAGAGCCTCAAATTCTTAGGCTACAGGATTTGGTATTTTCTCTGCTAGATTGCAGTCTTGCTTTGGTGACCATTTCTTGCTATACCCAGCACCTCTTCTCTTTTGCTATGGGAAAGTGTATCCTATGCTAGTATACACTGAAGTCTGTAAACTACTTTTTTTCTTTTCATAGTTCACAAGTAAGAGATTGCCTTGAGGCTCAAATGAGACTAGGGTTTTGAATTTTAAACAACATTGGAAGTATTCAAGACTGTGGAGTGAATGCATTTTGCATTATAAGATATCCATAAGACTGTGGAGACAAGGAGTGGGAGGCTCTATACTGAACAACATGTGGTTGAATGCCAGGTTGAATAGAGGTTGAGTTCTAGTTGATATTCTTGAATGTCAAGCTAATAGGACTTAGAATCACCATCAAAACAAACCTCTGGGCTTGTCTTGAGAGATTTTTTTTTTTTTAGATTGGGTTAATTGAGGTAAGAAGAGCCATTCTAAATATGTACAGCGCTATTGCAGAGGATGGGATGCAAGACTGAATAGAAAAGGAGAAAGAGAGAGGAGTAGCTGCATTTATTTCTCTCTGAGTTCTGACTGCAGATGCAACATGGCCAGCAGCTTCATGTTCCTACCAGTGTACTTTCCTCTCATGATGAACTGAGTTGGGCCTAAGTGAAAGAAGACTGGTGAAACATCACTTATTGTCTAAATTCCACTTATTTGAAGTAACAAAAATAGCAACATTTATAAAGACAAAAAGCATATTAGTGGTTGCTGGGCTTGGAGATTTGTTGGGGGCAAGAGGGTTTAACGGCTATTTATAGGTGCAGACATAAGAAAGGTTGACAAATATATTCTGAATTCAGATATTATTGATGGTTTGTGAATGTACTTTTAAAAGCATTGAATTCCACACTTAAAATTAGTGTGTTTTATGTTTTGTGGATTATATCTACATAATGCTTTTTACTAAAGCTATGCAATAGTATCAGCAAGACAGAAAAGGCATAAAGATAGAGTTGGATCCATTTTCCCCTCTTTATAGGAAGTCCACTAGAATAAAATTACAGGGAGAGTGAGCTAATAACTAGTCTTTTATGGTTATGCAATGTCTAACCTTGTCTGTGTTCCTTTAAAAAATAGAAAGCTACCATCTTATCAAATCAAACAACAGATAGGTAGGCTCAAACAGCATTATTTATTGGATATTGAGTAGAGCCCAGAAATGTGTTTTTTTAATTTTAATATATATATTTGTTTATTTTTTCTTAATTATAATTTATTCACTTTGTAATCCCCTTGTATCTCCCTCCCTACACCCCTCCCAATCCCTCCTTTCTTCCTCCTTCTCCATGCCTGCTCCTCCCCAAGTCCACTGATAGGGGAGGTCTTCTTTTCCTTCCTTCTGAGACAAGTCAATTAGGTCTCATCAGGACTGGCTGCATTGTCTTCCTCTGTGACCTGATAAGGCTTCTCCCCAGAGCAAGCCAATCACTTCATGTCAGAGACAGTCCCTGTTCCCATTACTATGGAACCCACTTGGACACTGAACTGCCATGGGCTACATCTGTGCAGGGATTCTAGGTTATCTCCATGCATGGTATTTGGTTGGACTATAAGTCTCAGGAAAGACCCCTGTGCTCAGATTTTTTGGTTCTCTTGGTCTCCTTGTGGAGCTCCTGTCCTCTCCAGATCTTACTATTTCCCACTTCTTTCATAAGATTCCCTGCACTCTGCCCAACAGTTGGCCATAAGTCTCAGCATCTGTTTTGATAGTCTGCAGGGCAGAGCCTTTCAGAGGCCCTCTGTGGCAGGCTCTTAACTTGTTCCCTGTTTTCTCCTTTTTCTGATGTCAATCCTCATTGCCTTTATGGATGGGGATTGAGCATTTTAGCAAGAGTCCTTTCTCTTTATTAGTTTATTTAAGTGTACAGATTTTAGTAGGTTTATCCTATATTATATGTTTATATGAGTGAGTATATACTATGTGTGTCTTTCTGCTTCTGAGACAGCTCACTCAGGATGATCTTTTCCAGTTCCCACCATTAACCTGCAAATTTCATGATTTCCTTGTTTATTCATTGCTGAGTAATATTCCATTGGGTAGATGTACCACAATTTCTGTATCCATTCCTCAACTGAGGAACATCTGGGTTGTTTCCAGCTTCTGGCTGTTACAAATAAAGCTGTTACAAACATGGTTGAGCAAATGTCTTTATTGTGTACTTGACTCACTTTTGGATATATGTCTAGGAGTGGTATAGCTGGATCCTGAGGAAGCACTATCCCTAGTTGTCTGAGAAAGCGCCAGATTGATTTCCAGAGTGGTTGTACAAGATTACATTCCCACCAGGAGTGGAGGAGGGTTTCCCTTTCTCCACAACCTCTCCAGCATGTGTTGTCACTTGAGTTTTTCATCTTGGCCATTCTCATGGGTGTAAGGTGAAACTCAGGGTCGTTTTGATTTGGATTTCCCTGATGACTAAGAACTTTGGGCATTTCTTTAAGTGATTCTCTGCCATTTGATATTCTTCTATTGAGAATCTCTATTTAGCTCTGTTACCCATTTTTTAATTGGTTTACTTGGTTTGCTGCTTTTCAGCTTCTTTAGTTCTTTATATATACTGGATATTAGCCCTCTGTCAGATGTAGGGTTGGTGAAGATTCTTTCCCAATATGTAGGCAGTCATTTTGTTCTGATGACGGTATCCTTTGCTTTACAGAAGCTTTTCAGTTTCATGAAGTCCCATTTATTGATTGTTACTATTAGAGCCTGTGCTATTGGTGTTCTGTTCAGGAAGTTGTCTCCTGTGCCAATGAGTGCAAGGCTCTTCTTCAATTTTTCTTCTAACTGATTTAATGTGTCTAGTTTTATGTTGAGGTCTTTGATCCACTTGAACTTTAGTTTTCTGCAGGATGATAAGTATGGGTCTATTTGCATTTTTCTACATGTAGACATCCAGTTAGTCCAGCACCATTTGTTGAGGATGCTATCTTTTTTTTCATTGTATGGTTTTGGCATATTTGTCAAAAATCAGGTGTCCATAAGTTTGTGGGTTTATTTCTGGATCTTCTATTTGGTTCCGCTAATACACCGTTCTGTTTCTATGCCAGTACCAGGCAGTTTTTATTACTGTTGCTCTATAGTACAACTTGAGATCAGGGATGGAGATACCTCCAGAAGATCTTTTATTGTAGAGGATTGTTTTAGCAATTCTGGGTTTCTTGTTATTCCATATGAAGTTGAGAATTTTTCTTTCAAGATCTGTAAAGAATTGTATTGGTAATTTGATGGGAACTGCATTGAATCTGTAGATTGCTTTTGGTAAGATGGCTATTTTTACTATATTAATCCTGCCAAGCCATGAGCATGGGAAATCTTTCCATCTTCTGATATCTTCTTCTAATTCTTTCTTCAAAGACTTGAAATTTTTTTCATACAAGTCTTTGACTTGCTTGGTTATGGTCACACCAAGATACTTGGTGTCTTTTGTGGCTATTGTGAAGGGTGTTGTTTCCCTAATTTCTATCTCAGCCCTTTTGTCTTTTGTATACAGGAGGGCTACTGATTTTTTTTTTAGTTAATTTTGTATCCAGCCAAGTTGCTGAAGGTGGTTATCAGCTGTAGGAATTCCCTGGTAGAATTTTTGGGGTCACTCAGGTATACTATCATATCATCTGCAAATAGTGATACTTTGATTTCTTCTTTTCCAATTTGTATCCCCTTGATCTCCTTCAACTGTCTTATTGCTCTAGTGTGTACTTTAAGTATTATGTTGAAGAGATATGGAGAGAGTGGGTAGCCTTGCCTTTTCCCTGATTTCAGAGGGATTGCTTTAAGTTTCTCTCTTTTTAGTTTGATATTGGCTATAATTTTGCTGTATATTGCCTTTACTATGTTTAGATATGTGCCTTGTATCCCTAATCTCACCAATATTTTAAACATGAATGGATGTTGGATTTTGTCAAATGCTTTTTCATCACCTAAGGAGAAGATCATGTGGTTTTTTTCTTTCAGTTTGTTAGTATGGTGGATCACACTGATGGATTTCCATATATTGAACCACCCCTGCATACCTGGATGGGATAAAGCCTACTTGGTCATAGTGGTTGACATCTTTGATGTGTTCTTGAATTTACTTTGCAAGTATTTTATTGAGTATTTTTGCATCAATGTTCATAAGGGAGATTGGCCTGGAATTCTCTTTCTTTTTTCGGTCTTTGTGTGGTTTAGGTACTAAGGTGACTGTGGCTTCATAGAATGAGTTTGGTAGTGTTCCTTTTGTTTCTATTTTGTGTAACAATTTGAAGACAATTGTAGTTAGCTCTTATTTGAAGGTCTGGTAGAATTCCGCACTGAAACCATCTGGTCCTGGGCTATTTTTGGATGGGAGATTTTTGATGATTACTCCTATTTCCTTAGGGGATATAGGACTATTTAATTGATTTATGTGGTCTTCATTCAGCTTTGGTAAGTGGAATTGATCAAGAAAATTGTCCGTTTCATTTAGATTTTTAAATTTTATGGCATATAGACTTTTGAAGTAAGTCCTAATGATTGTTTGGATTTGACAGAGTCTGTTGTTATGTCCCCCTTTTCATTTCTGATTTTGTTAATTTGGATAGTGTCTCCCTGCCTTTTAGTTACTTTGACTAAGGGTTTATCTATCTTGTTGATTTTCTCAAAGAACCAGTTCTTGGTTTCATTGATTCTTTGAATTGTTTTATTTGTTTCTAATTGATTGATTTCAGCCCTGAGTTTGATTATTTCCAGCCGTCTACTCCGTTTTGGTATGTCTGCTTCTTTTTTTTTTTCCCCTAGGGCTTTTAGGTGCGCCATTAATTTGCTTGAATGAGATGTCTCAAATTTCTTCTTGAAGGCACCTAGTGCTATGAACTTTCCTCTTAGCACTGCTTTCATTGTGTCCCATAAGTTTGGGTATGTTGTGTCTTCATTTTCATTGAATTCTAGGAAGACTTTAATTTCTTTCTTTATTTCTTCCCTGTTCAGTTTCCATGTGTGTGTAGGCTTTTTGCTATTTCTGGTGCTGTTGAGGTGCAGCTTTAGTCCATGGTGATCAGATAGGATACAAGGAATTATTTCAATTTTCTTGTATCTGTTGAGGCTCACTTTGTGACCAACCATATCGTCTATTTTGGAAAAGGTTCCATGTGGTGCTTAGAAAAAGGTAAATTCTTTTGTGTTTGGGTTTAAGCTTCTGTAGATGTCTATTAGGTCCATTTGATTCATGACATCTGTTAGAGATATTGCTTCTTTGTTTAATTTCTGTGTTGTTGACCTATCCTTTGTTGCCAGTGGGGTGTTAAAGTCTTATGTGTGGTTTAAGTTTTATTAATGTTTCTTTTACAAATGTGTGTGCCCTTGTATTTGGGGCATAGATGTTTAGGATTGTGATGTCTTCCTGGTGGAATATTCCCTTGATGAGTATGAAGGGTCCTTCCCCATCTCTTTTTATCAATTTTGGTTGAAAGTCTATTTTATCAGATATTAGAGTGGCTACTCCTGCTTGCTTCTTGGATCCATTTGCTTGGAAAGCCGTCTTCCAACCCTTTACCCTCAGGTAATGTGTATCTTTGCGATTTAGGCGTGTTTCTTGTATGCAACAGATTGTTGGGTCTTGTTTATGCATCCATTCTCTTAGTCTGTGTCTTTTTATTGGAGAATTGAGTCCATTGATGTTGAGGGAGATTAATGACCCGTGACTGTTAGATCTTTTGACTTTTGATGTTGCCTGTGGTTATAAGTTTGTGTGCTTGGTTACTTTTTGTTTTACTGTAGTGAGGTATTTCCTGTGTTTTCTTGAAAGTAGTTCGTTTTCTTGGGTTGTATTTTTCCTTCCAGTGTCTTCTGTCATGCTGTATTTGTGTGTAGGTATTGTTGAAATTCGTTTTTGTCGTTGAATATCCTGTTTTCTCCGTCTATGAGGACTGAGAGTTTTGCTGAGTATAGTAGCCTAGGCTGACATCTGTGTTCTCTTAGGGTTTGCATGATATCTCTCCAGGCCCTTTTGGCTTTCATAATCTCTGTTGAGAAGTCAGGTGTGATTCTGTTGGGTTTGCCATTATATGTTACTTGGCCTTTTTCCCTTGCAGATTTTAGTATTTTTTCTTTGTTCTGTATACTTACTGTTTTGATTATTATGTGGCAGGAGGATTTTCTTTTCTGCCTTAATCTATTGGGTGTTCTGTAGGCCTCTTGTATTCTTATAGGCCTCTCCTCTAAGTTGGGGAAACTTTCTTCAATGATTTTGTTGAAAATATTTTCTGGGCCTTGGAAGAGGGAATCTTCTTTTTCCTCTATTTCTACTATTCTAAAGTTTTGTCTTTTCATGTTGTCTTGAATTTCTTGGACGGTCTATGTCAGAAAATTTTTTAGATTTAACATTTTCTTTGACGGATACATCGATATCTCCCATTGTATCTTCCACACCTGAGATTCTTTCTTCAATCTCTTATAGTCTATTGGTTATGCTTACCTCTGTAGTTCCTGTTTTCTTCCATAAGTTCTTTCTCTCCACAATTTCCTCCATTTGTGTATTCTTTAATTTTTCCAATTCTATCTTCAGATCTTGAGGTGTTCTGTTGATTTCCTTTACCTGCCTGACTGTATTTTCCTATTTTTCCTTCATTTCCTTCAGGTATTTGTTTGAACAATCCTCTGTTTCTTTTATTTCTTTCAGTGATTTAACTATTTCCTCTCTAAAGGCCACAAACTGTTTGGCTGCCACTTTCTGTATTTCTTACTGATGGCCATAATATTTTTGCCTTTATCTTCCTCTATTTATTTATGGATGGCCATAATCTGTTTGACTTTATCTTCCTCTAGTTCTTTACACATTTTACTTGTTTCCTCTATTATCCTCTTCATAAGCATAGATGTTAGGTCATCTTCTTGAATTTCAATTATGCTGGGGTGTCCAGGGCTACTTGCCCCTGGATAACTGGTTTCTGAAGATGCATTATTGCTCTGCCTTTTGTTGTTTGATCTTCTACAGTGGCCTCTACCCATTGGGTAATCTTAAGTGTTGGGTTTAGTTTCTGGTTGTTCCTGGAATCCTGTGGTGGAGAGAATACCCTTGGCAGGAAGATGATTTTTCCTGAAGGAAGCTGCCTCAGCTTTTGTATTATGGTCACTGAATGACCAGTGTTTTTCAGGAATTTCCACAACTCACCTCAGGCATACAGACCTGAGTGGTAACTATGGTCTTTGTTAGTCAAGAAGGCTCTCCTCTCAGCTGGAGAAGTCCTGGAGACAGCTGCCCTGCTTCTTGGTTTCTTGCTGTATATTTAGTGAGCTGCTGCTATAACTTGGGTGCCCCATGTTTTTGTCAGTTTAATTAGGGATAACTGGTTTCCAGTTGAAGCAGTATCTGGGGGTTGATCTCAGGGATCCTAGGCTTCTGTAGGTCTGAGGTTGGGGTTCTGTGCCTCAGTACCCAAATGGTAGTCAGTGGCAGGTGAGCTCTGCTCTCATGCGTGCAGCTGAAGGCTAGAATTAGGAGCCTGTGGATAGCCAGAAACTTTTCCAGAGCTAGGTGTTCTGAGGTAGAACCAGATGTTTCCCGCACCATGGGTTTTTTTCCCAATGGGAAGGCCCAGTCTGTGGTGTTTGGGGTGGCATGTAGAGTGTGCAGGTGCTGGCAGGTGGGAGCTCCAAGCTGGTGACTGAGCAGGAAACTGAGACATTTCTCAAGGACTTTCCCGTGTGTGTTGGGGGGAGAGGGTCAGCTGAGTGCTCTAAGCTGTTTCCTTCTCTGTGAGGTTTTCTCCCAACAGGGACTCCCAGTCTCTGATGCCCTGGGGTGTACAATTCTGTCTGTGATGGATAGTCGGGTGTGCAGCAGGTCTCTGGGATGGCGGCATGCGCCCACTGGTCTGCAGGCCTTTTTCCAGGGATAGACTAGGTGACCTGAGGTCAGTCCCTTTTCCTACCTTCCCTGTGGGTTTTTCTCACGACTGGGACTCCCAGTCCTGGTGTTTTTGTGCCCACCGTTCAGCCTGGGAAGGTGATCAGGACAGCAGACGTGTGGCTGTGGTCTGGCCACCGAGTGCCTTTGTGACCTGGGATCTCTTCCGGGTTCTGGTTGGGTGACCTGAGAGTGTACCTGACTGATTCCCACACCGTGGAGTTTCCTTTTCACCTGGGAAACACGATCGCTGTTGTTTTAGAGCCCAGAGTTCAGTCTCTTGGTCGCTGTACCAACATTGCTGTCCTGCTCCTCAGAGGCAGTGTCCTCCTGGCACTGACATCCTGGATCTCCCCCAGAAATCTGTTTATAACAGAGTTCTATGAGATCAAGAAACCTTCTAATTCTGACATTCTGATTTTATTAGAAATAAAGCTATTAAACACTTTCTTCATAAACAAAACCTTTCTCCAGTGTGCCCTGAAGAGATAAAAGAGCTGAAGGATGGGGAGGAGTATAGCAAAATGCTATCTTCCAGCACTCACAAACTCACAGCAGCTGTGCTACCCCACCCCAACCACCTTTACTCCCCACTCCAGCATATAAACCTTCTCAAGATCTTCCAGCATGAGTTCAGGAAGGGTTCCTGAGGCCCATCCCTATGGGAGGAGCTATTGCCTGTTGATTGTTGTTGGAGAAGGAAGAGTCATGTTTCTCTGTGGGTACAGCCCCTGATACTTTGGCCATACCCCAATGGATGGCCCTACAAACACGCAATTATGGATGGTATTAATTGGGTGAAGAAGAAGAATACAAGTGTTTGGAAAGGAGACACGATATAAAGGTATGAAAGGAGTTGAAGGGATGAAGAGGAGGTGGATATGACAGAATATATTGTTTACATGTATTGAAACTTCAAAATAAATAAATAAAATACTATTTAAAAGCAAAATTTAAAAGTCTTCAAATCTAAATTCAGAAAAGTCTTTAAAGGCACACCTGTATCACATATCTTTATTTTGTCACATAGTTTATGAAACCACTTCATGCTTATCCATTTCAAAATGAGAAAAGTGACGCTAGGATTACTCACTAAGTCAGGGACTTAAGAGAAGCTTAAACCCATCACCAATACTTTGTCCAAGAATGAACAATCACATCACATTTCTTAATATAAATAACACATTAGGAAGAACTTTTTTTAAAGGTTATCCAAAAGTCTTGCTGAATCCTCCATTAAGAAAAGTATAAGGCAAAGAAGGAAACTCTGTATATCTATCTGCCTGAGTCACCACAAGCAAGACATCTGCTATCAGCTCCATCCTTTTAGAATGCTGAAGCTCAGTGATACACAGGCATGAATTCTGTCAGTCTTTTTGGAATAAATGCTGGGTCTTATACACAGGAAAACTGTGATTTTTCTTATTTTCATTTTGGGTTTTTTTATTAATTTATTTTTTATTTAAATTTTTATTCTTTATATTAATTACAGTTTATTTACTTTGTATCCCAGCTGTGTCCCTCTCCCCCAGCCACTCTCAATCTCACCCTCCCTCCCTCTTCTCCTCTCATGGACCTCCCCCAGCCCACTAATAGGGGATGTCCTCCCCCTCTTCCATCAGATCCTAGTCTATCAGGTCTCCTCAGGACTGGCTGCATTGTCTTCCTCTGTGGCCTGGTAAGGCTGCACCTCACTCAGAAGAAGGTGATCAAAAAGCAGGCCAATCAGTTCACATCAGAGACAGTCCCTGATGCCTTCTTTTGGCTTTCTCCGGTACCAGGCACACACTTCATACATAAATATATATTCAGGCAAAACATACACATAAAATAAATAAATAAAATCTAAAACTACTTCAATATTTCATCACATTGCTCACTGCAGTCAGAATAGCCATCATCAGGGATACAAATGACAACAAATGCTGTCATGGTTAGAAAATAAGAACCCTTGCCTACAAAGGACAATAAGTACTAACATGGTAGGAAAAGAATAACCCTGGTACATAGATGGTAGGAGTGTAAACTAGTACAACTGCTTTGGAGATCATACTGGAAGTTCCTCAAAAAGCTAGAAGTGCATCTACCATAGATGTCAGTCTTACTAAGGCATATACCCTAAGGAACCTATATCTTACAACTGGAAAACTTACATACCGGTATTCATTACAGCTTTTTTCACAATAACTAGGAATGGGACCATACCAAATGTCCATAAATTGATGAATGGATAATGAAAACATGCTATATATACAGAGTGGAATATTACTCAGCTATAAAAAGATCAAATTTACAGAAAAATGATGGAACTTGAAAAATATGCTTATTGGGATAACCCAAAACCAGAAAGATAAATGTCACATGTTTTCTTTTGTATATGACTCCTACCCTCAAGCACTTCTGTTTTGTAAGTTTATGTCATGAACCCGAGAAACTTGCAATGAAACAACAATGGGCACGATGGGCAGGACAGACAGGAATATAAAGATTGACACAGATAGAATGGTGGAGGATAAAGGAGACAAGTAAATATGAGTTAGGAAGTATCAAACAATATTAAATTTGATAAAAATATTGGTAACCTACTATCTTGTAGTATAATTTAAAAACATAAGTAAGAATATGTAGGTAAAGATACCCAAGACCAGATAGTGCAGACTCTAGAAGCAATGAGTATTTTTTTTTAAATCCTAATGCTGGAGCTGGAGAGCTAGATCAGCAGTTAAGAGCACTTGCTGCTTTTTTCAGAAGACCTGGGTTCAATTTTTAACACCCACATGGTAGTTCACAAATATCTGTAATTCCAGTTCCAGGGTGTTGGATACCCTCTTCTGGTTTCTGTGGGCAGGATTGTATGTATGTATGTATGTACATGGTATACATATGTATATATGTTTGTAGGTATCTATATATGTACGTACATGGTACATATAGATACATGCAGACAAAACACAAATATACATAAAATAAAAATAAATATATATTTTTAAAACAGCCAAGTGTGGGACAGCTCAGAAGACATTAATCAGAAAGACTCCAGTGAACTGAAAAACAGTACAGGTTCTTGGCCACCCACAAGAAACAGTTGATAAGACCTATTGTTATAGATACCAGAAGCCATGTGTTCAAGCCATAGAGAAATCAAGCCACAACTGACTAAAAGTAAGAGCCAAAAGACAGGAAATATGGGTACAAAATACCATCTTCTACCCAGGAAGCAGCACAAAGACATAGAAACCAACAACTCACAGTGGTTCTGTATGCTAGAAGTCATGCCCCCAACTCCAGCGCTCAGCAATTGATAGAGAAAGGACTCATGGGGTCCTGCCACATTTACCTGATCTGTTTATTAGATTCTGTGAAAAGGAGGAAGCATGCTATCCTGTTGTGGACCCACTGGTTAGCCCCCTTGACTCTGAGGGTTAGTTCCAAACTCAGGACACAGAGATGGCCTGTATTAAACTCTGTAGAACAGTAAATAAAACTAGAACTAATAAATATGAAAAAGAGATATATATGGATGAAGAGGATTGATATGGGCCTGAGGACAATGAGAGAGTGTGTGTGGAAAAAACTACCAAAATATAAGGTGTACATATATAAAATTAATAACTGTTTTGTTTTTTGAGACAGGATTTCACTGTGTAGCCTAGCCTGTCCTAGATTCACTTTGTATATCAGGTTGGCCTCAAACTCTAACTCCCAGATTGCTGGGATTACAGATGTGTGTCAACATGCTTGGCTCATATATGAAATTATTGAAGAACTAAAATGCAAAAAAAAAAGAGAAAGTGTTTACTTAAGGATACATGCAACAATTCATTTCATTAAAATATTGAATCTATACATGTTACTCTTTGTTGGCACAAGACCAAAATTAATTTAGACACAGAGAACTTAAACTATGCATAGAGACGAGATGTAGTCGCCAAGATGAATTAATAAGTACTTTCACAATAAGCATAGATAAGATGCCATGGTCATATAGAGGAAAGAGACATTCATGCCAGCTAAGAAATTAGAATATTTATAGGAATGTAGTATTTTCAGTGGGCTTGTAAAAATATGTAGATTTTCAGTATGTTAAGCCATATCTGCTTAGCAATCCTCAAATAGGTAGCAAATTTGAGTAAATGTAGAAATGCTCACTAATGGAGGTTTGATTTAAGGAAAAACAAATCATTTAATTTATTTGAGGAAACGGATGTACTGTAAGTACTCAAAATAAGAGAGATGCCAGAGAAGGTAGGAAATTCTCAATAATGGAAGTTCTAAAAAACTGTTCCAAAGACTCTCAAATTATCTTTGTAGCAAATTGAAAATAATTGATTCAGGAAGCAATGTAATCAAAACTATTAAAGGAATAGTCAATTCATCGCTTCCTGTCTTTTCTTCTCTTGGTGAATAGCACTCATACAATTATGCAAGTCCAAAATCTGTGAGTCATCCCATCATAATTCTAACATCTCTCCTATTATACACTAGGTAGTCAGTTTTCCGGTTTTTTTTGTTGTTGTTGTTGTTGTTTTATACTTTTATTTTTATTTATTTTTTAATTTTCCCAACTGTAGCCCCCTTTCTTATCCCCTCCCAACCCCTCCCTCCCTCTTATCCCCTAGGTCCCTCCCTTAGTCCACTGATAGGGGAGGTCCTCCTCCCCTTCCATCTGACCTTAGTCTATTAGGTCTCATCAGGAATGGCTGCATTGTCTTCCTCTGTGGCCTGGCAAGGCTGCCCCCCATCCCTCAGGGGGAGGTGATCCGCTTTTATATTAGTTACTTTCTTTTGGTATGCCAAAATGACAGGACCAAAACAGCCTGGAAGAAAAGGGTTGTTTTGGATTGTAGTTACAAAGGGATAAGAAACAATTGGGTTTAGGAAGCATGGTAGCAAGCAGCAGGTATTGTAGCTGGAGGAGAAAGCTGAAAGTTCACATCCTCAACATCAAACAAAAACCAAAAAAAAAAAAAGCAACCTAGAACTGGGGTGAGGCTCAAAACATTCAACAAAGCCTGTCTGTAATAATATGCTTTCCCCAGAAAGTTTCCTTCTCCCAAAGTTTCTAGAAGCTCTCCAAAAAGTATCACCATCCAGGGACCAATATATGAGTGTTCAAAATACATGAGTCTATGCAGGACATTTGTCATCCACACCACCACAGTTTCTATTAAATATACCAGGGTAAATTATTTTGGCTCATGGTTTTGAAGACTGCAGCCTGTTCTTCTGGGGTTCATAGTGAGACACTGTATCAAAATAGAAGTATATGGGAACAAGCTGCTTCATGGTGGCCAAGATACAGAGAAAGAATAGAATATCCTATTCAAGAATATGCTTATGGTGATTTTACTTTCTATCAGGCCCTGCCTCTTAGTTCCTTCCTCTTCATTAGCACCAAACTGAGCACCAAATGTTTAACATATGGGTCTTTAATGGACATGTCAGATCAAACCACAGCAACAAGATCCACCCCTCTGCCAGCTGTACATCTGCAGGCCTTTCTGCAGACATGCAACTAACAAAGTGGCTTTTTCTGGCTTGTGACCAATCAAGCAGCTCATTCAATGGTTTCCCCTAGCCTCATTAGCTCTGCTCACACAGCTTCTGCAGTGCTCCTACTAAAAGCAAGCTGGAATGTCACATCAAACACAATCCAAAAAAGAAGTCAACCCACCCAGGTGACATCGTAAAAACAGCATGTGTATCAGCAAACCCACTAGTCCTAAGGAAATTTTCTTCAATGAGTATTACATACACAAACCTTAGGAAACATAATTTAAAATAACAATCTTAAATTTTATCAGAGAATTCAATGAGTTTAAAGAAGACATGAATAAACAACCTATTTAAATTATAAAGATTAACAATAAACACCCGAGTGCTGATCAAGAAAGCACAAATATACAATTGAATGAAATGACGAAGACAATTCAGAATTGAAAACTGAATTTGATATGAGATACAAATACTGAAGAAGACTCAAGCTGAAATGAAGTAAAATTGAAAAAAAAAAAAAAAACTCAGTGATAGAATTAGAAAACACACCTAACCAGTAGAATAGATAACCTTACAAGTAGAGTAGATAAAGGACTTGGGAGATGATCAGGACTTAAAGAAAAAAGTTCAAGAAACATTTCCATTCACAATGGCCTCAAAAAATAAAATACCTAGGGTTAAACCTAACAAAGGAGGTGAAAACTTTAAGTCTCTGAAGAGTGATTGAGGAAGACACCAGAAGATGGGAAGACCTCCTATGCTCATGGATTGGTATTATGAAAATGGCCACCCTATCAAAAGCAAATTATAGGTACAATGGAATCCCAATCAGAATCTTTATGATATTCTACACACACACAAAGCCTGAATAAAAATATATGCATCATCAGTTCTATTCAACTGAAACCCACTAGTCCTGCAGAAATGTTGACCAATGAGAATTACCTAGATCAACAATTCTCAACTTGTAGATAATGATCCCTTTGGGGTTGCAATGTCCCTCTCAAAGGGGTCACCTATGACCATCATGAAACACAGATATTTACATTATGATTCTTAATAGTAGCAACACTGTAATTATGAAGTAGCAATGAAAATAATTTTATGGTTGAGGGTCATCACAATATGAGGAACTGTGTTAAAGGGTTGCACCATTAGGAAGGTTGAGAACCCCTGACCTAGACAGACCTCAGGATATAGAATTTAAAAAACAATAAAAATGAAATAATAATAATAAACTCCATCAGGGCTGGAAAGATGGCTCAGAGGTTAAGAGCACCAACTGCTCTTCCCGAGGTCCTGAGTTCAATTCTCAGCAACCACATGGCGGTTCACACCTATCTGCCATGAGGTCTGGTGCCCTCTTCTGGCATGTAAGCAGAACACTTTTAAACATGATATATAAATAAATATTTTTAAAAAGCACTTTATCAAAGGATTCAAGGAATTTCAAGAAGGCACAAAAAAAGAATTCAGTGAAATAAGGAAAAAGAACTTAAGGAGATTAAACATCTGACTGATGCCTAAGAAACCACAAACACAAAGCTGGTGGAAATAATGAAGACAATCCACGACTTGAGAATGGAATTCAATGAAGAGAAACGTTGAAGAGGACTCAAGCTGAAATGAAAATGAGCTAGAAAAAAATCCAGTAAACAAGCTAGAAATCTCAAAGGAAAGTCTTACAAGTAGAAATAAATCAAGCATAAGTCAGACTATCACGACTCAAAGAAAAAGTATTTTTTAGACCAAATTAGCAAAGAATATGAAAAAAAAAACATAGAGGAATTGGGATGTGACATGAAAAGACCAAGCTTTCAAATTATAGGCATAGATGAAAAAGGAAAATCCCAAATCAATATCATAGAGCAGAACTTCAACAAGATCAAAGAAAAAGTTCCCAAACTAAGAAAAAACACACCCATACAGATACAGGTAGCACACAAAACACAAAATATACAAGACCAGAAAATCCCTGCAGCATATCATAGTTAAAACACAAATTATACAGAACAAAGAAATTGTATTACAAGCTGTAAGATCTTTTAAAGGTCAGAGAAACAGTTGATTTCTTACTGGGAACATTAAAATCCTGAAGCACCTGGAGCAATGCCCCTGAAGTTCTAAAAGACTCTAACACCCAACCGAGAGTAATTTATCCAGTAAACCTACCTACCATAGTTGAAAGAGAAATGAAAACTTTCCATGATATAAACAGCCTAAAAAATTATATCCAACAGCTCAAATTTAAAGAAAATATAGGAAACAAAGCTTCAGCCTGAAGAAAATAACTAAATCCATTCATCTGTTGTCTATAGAAATACATCTTGGATTTACCTTATGTAATATAGGTGTATGAAAGTACATTCTGAAAAGAACTCAATTTGCCCAAGAATTAAGTCCAACAATTGACAAGTAGGACTTCATAAAATTAAAAAGCTCTGCACAGTTAAAGAAACAGTCAACTGGGTAGATGACAAGTCCATAAAATGGGAAAGTAGCTTTTCCAGCTATATATCTAACAATTAATATTCAGAATATACAAAGATCTCAAAAGACAAAGAATCTTAAAAGCATATGACACATTTGAAAAATCTTCCTAGGATCCGAGAGAGATCCCCAAAAAGGAAAAAAAAAATAGCTAAGATGTATCTCAAAAAATGTTCATCATGTCTAGCAATTAGGAAAATGAAAACCAAAATAATTTTTAGTTTTCATCTTACCTGATAGAGATTGTCAAAGATTAACAAAGCAGCCAGCAACAAATGCTGGAGAGGATGTGGGGGAAAGGGGACTGTCATTCACTGTTGGAGGGATTGCAAATTTGGGTAGCCACTATGGAAATCAGTGTGGAGAATCTACATAAGCTAAATATAAATATACCATAAAAACAAGTTCTACCACTCCAAGCCTAAAAGACTTGGCATCCTACTCCACAGATACTTGTTCAGTCATATTCACAATAGTAAGTAAATGGAAACAATCAAAATGTCGTTCAACTGATTGAATGGATAATGAAAATGTGCTACATAGGCACTATGAAATACAATTCTGATATAAAGGAAAATAAAGTTATGAAATTTGTGGGTAAATGGACCAAACTAAAAAATAATATATTGAGTGGGGTAACAGACACAGAGAAACAGATACTGCATATCCTCTCTCCTTTGTGGTTCCTAGCTCCAAATCTTCAGATGCAAGCATACTTCTTGGCAAAATGGGGATAACAGGGAGTATGTAACTAGAGAAATGGAATAAGATTAATGCATAAAGAGGGTAAACATAAAGGATGTCTGAAAAGATCACAAGAAATCATAGTATTATCACCTAAAAATATCTATAACATATGTAAGTGGGTATCTAAATATACAGTTTAAATGAAGTTTGTCCATCTGAGCTGACAATGATGCCTCCAACAAAGACCATCTAACAAAAAATACAAAACAAACAAAAAAACACTTCAACATCAGGCATGAGAAGTTCTTTTGAGATGTTAATCAGCATCGTCCAACAGACTCTCAAATATTATAAGCTAGCCTATCAGGGTCAGATGGTAGATTACAAGTAGACTGCAGGAGGAGCATGGGAGAAGAGGGAGGGAGGATGGGACTGGGAGGGGACGAGTGAAGGGGCTACAGCTGGCATACAAAGTGAATAAACTGTAATAAATAAAATAAATAGATAGATAGATAGATAGATAGATAGATAGATAGATAGATAGATAGATA
>NW_026589447.1:5636997-5658529 GCF_907164565.1 Psammomys obesus
ATAGATAGATAGATAGATAGATAGATAGATAGATAGATAGATAGATAAAAAGAAAGAAAAAGTCAAGGAAAAAATTAAATACAATATTTAAAATTTCAATAGGAGAGGTTGTTTTAGTTTCTTCAGTGAACTAGAATTTCTCTTCTATATACTATATTGACTTCCTCATTTCCTTCAGGTATTTATTCATATTCACTTTCATTAACTCCAGGTATTATTTATATCATCTTTGATTTTGTAGAATATTCTTGTTTTTTACTTTTTAATTTCTTTTTTATTTATTCTACTTTATTCATTTTGTATCCCAGCAATAGCCTCCTCCCTGGTCCCTTCCAAATCCCACCCTCCCTCCCTATTCTCTTCCCCTGCCCCTTCCCCAGTCAACTATTAAGAGGGCCCCCCCTCCCCTTCCATCTGACCCTAGTCTATCAGGTCTCATCAGGACTGGCTGCATTGTCTTCCTTTGTGGCCTGATAAGGCTGCCTGCCCCTCAGGGGGAGGTGATCAAAGAGCCAGCCACTGAGTTCTTGTCAGAGACAGTCCCTGTTTCCATTACTAGGAAGCCCATTTGGAGAATGAGGTCCCTGGGCTATATCTATGCAGGGGTTCTAGGTTATATCCATGAATGGTTCTTGTTTGGAGTATCAGTCTCAAAAAAGAACTCTTTGCCCAGATATTTTGCTTGTGGTGTTCTGCTTATGGAGCTCCAGTCCCCTCTATCTTCCCCTTCTTTTTATCTCCCCCTTCTTTTTTGTTTTGTTTCCTTTTGTTTTGTTTTTTATCTCCCTCTTCTTAAGATTCCCTTCACTCTGCCCAAAGTTTGGTTATGAGTCTCAGCATCTTCTTGAATGCATTGCTGGGTAGAGTCTTTCAGAGGCTCTCTGTGGAGTGCTCCT
This sequence comes from Psammomys obesus, assembly GCF_907164565.1. Taxonomy (NCBI): domain Eukaryota; kingdom Metazoa; phylum Chordata; class Mammalia; order Rodentia; family Muridae; genus Psammomys; species Psammomys obesus. Next base: position 5,637,894 of record NW_026589447.1, read on the forward strand.
GTCCTGTTCCTTGTTTTCACCCTCTTCTAGGGTCTATCCTGTTTGCTTTTCTGAATGAGGATTAAGCATCTTACCCAGGGTACTCCTTCTTGCTTAGCTTCTTTAGGTGTACAGATTTTAGTATGTTTATCTTATATGTCTAATATCCACTTATAAGTGGGTATATACCATGTGTGTCTTTTCTCGTTCCCATCATTTGCGTGCAAAGTTAATGATTTCCTTGTTTTTAACTGCTGAGTAGTATTCCATTGTGTAAAATGTACCACAAATTCTGTATCCATTCTTCAGTTGAGGGACATCTGTGTTATTTCCAGCTTCTGACTATTACAAATAAAGCTGCTACATACATGGTTGTGCAAATGTCCTTTTTGTGTACCTAAGCATCTTTTGGATATATGCCTAGGAGTGGTATAGTTAGATCTTGAGATAACATTGTTCCTAATTGTCTGAGAAAGCACCAGATTGATTTCCAAAGTGGTTGTACAAGTTTACATTCCCACCATCAATGGAGGAGGGTTCTCCTTTCTCTGCATCCTCTCCATCATGTGTTGTCCCTTGAGTGTTTGATCTTAACCATTCTGATGGGTGTAAGGTGAAATCTCAGGATTGTTTTGATTTGTATTTCTCTGATGACTAAGAGTGTTGAGCATTTCTTTAAGTGTTTCTCTGCCATTCCATATTCCTCTATTGAGAATTCTGTTCAGCTCTGTACCCCATTTTTATTGGGTTACTTGATTTGTTGGTGTTATCTTCTTGAGTTCTTTATCTATTCTGGGTATTAGCCCTTTGTCAGATATAGGATTGGTGAAGATCCTTTTCCCAATATGCATGCTGTCATTTTGTTCTGATGACAGTGTCCTTTTTTAATATTTTTTTAAATTTTTTAAATGATTTTATACATTCACTTGTATCCCAGCTGTAGCCCACTTCCTCTTTCCCTCCCAATCTTATCCTCCCTCCCTCATCTCCTCCCTGCCCCCTTCTGAGTCCACTGATAGGGGAGGTCCTCCTCTCCTTCCATCTGATCCTACTTATCAGGTATCTTCAGGACTGCTATAATGTCCTTAATCTGTGGCCCAGTAAGGCTGCTCCTCCCTCAGGGGCTGGGGCGGGGCTCAATGAGCCAGTCATTGAGTTCATGTCAGAAACAATTCCTGCCCCACTTACTAAGGAACTCAATTGCATACTGAGTTACCATGGGCTATGTCTAAGCAGGGGTTGTAGATTATATCCATGCATGATCCTTGGTTGGTAAAACAGTCTCAGAGAAGACCCCTGTGTCCAGATATATTTGGATCTTGTGGGGCTTCTGTCCCCTCTAGGTCATACTAACTCCTCCTTCCTTCATATGATTCCCTGAACTCTGCTGAAGGCTTGGTTATGGGTCTCAGCATCTGTTTTGATACACTACTAGACAGAGTCTTTCAGGTGTCTTCTGTGGTAGGCTCATGTTATTTGTTTTCTCCTACTTCCAATGTCCATCCCCTTTGTCTTTCTAGGTGAGGATTTATAATCTTACCCCTGGTCCTCTTTCTTGTTTATCTTCTTTAGGTGTACAGATTTTAGTATGTTTATCCTATCTTATAAGTCTAGTGCCCACTTATAAGTGAATATATACCGTGTGTGTCTTTCTCAGGATGACTTTTTTCTAGATTCCACCAAATGCCTGCAAAATTCATGATTTCCTTGTTTTTAATTGCTGAGTAGTATTCCATTGTGTAAAAGTACCACAATTTCTGTATCCATTCCTCCGTTGATGGACATCTGATTTGTTTCCAGGTTCTGGCTATTATGAATAAAGCTACTACAAACATGGTTGAACAAATGTTCTTGTTGTATACTTGAACATCTTTTGGATATATTCCTAGGAGTGCTATAGCTAGATCTTGAGGAAGCAGTATACCTGATTGTCTGAGAAAGTGCCAGATTGATTTCCATAGTGGTTGTACAAGCTTACATTCCCACCAGCAATGGAGGAGGGTTCCCCTTTCTCCACATCTTCTCCAGCATGTGTTGTCTCTTGAGTTTTTTGTCTTAGCCATTCTGATGGATGTAAGGTGAAATCTCAGGGTCATTTTGATTGCATCTCTCTGATGGCTAAGGATGTTGAGCATCTCCTTATGTGCTTCTCTGCCATTCTATATTCTTCTACATAGAATTCTCTGTTTAGCTCCATACTCCATTTTTTAATTGGGTTGCTTGAATTATCTTTTAACTTCCTTAGTTCTTTATGTATTCTGGATATTAGCCCTCTGTCAGATGTTGGGTTGGTGAAGATCCTTTCCCAATCTGTAGGCTGTTGTTTTGTTCTGACAATTGTGTCCTTTGCTTTACAGAAGCTTTTCAGTTTCAGGAGGTCCCGTTTATTGATTGTGGCTCTTAGGGCCTGTACTGATGGTGTTCTGTTCAGGAAGTTGTCACCTGTGCCAATGAGTTCTAGGCTATTCCCCACTTTTTCTTCTAACCGATTTAGTGTCTCTGGTTTTATATTGAGGTCTTTAATTCACCTGGACTTTAGTTTTGTGCAGGGTGATAAATATGGATATAGACAGTGTCCTTTGTTTTACAGTTTCATGAGGTCCCATTTATTGATTGTTGATGTTAGAGCCTGTGCTCTTGGTGTTCTGCTCATGAAGTAATATCCTATGCCAATGAATTTAAGGCCCTCCCCGACTTTTTCTTGTAACAGGTTTAGTATGCCTAGTTTTATATTGAGGTCTTTGATCCACCTGAACTTTAGTTTTGTGCACGGTGGTAAGTATGGATCTGGTTGCATGTTTCTACATGTAGATATCCAGTTATATCAGCACCATTTTTTGAAGATGCTATCTTTTTCCCCCTCTATGGTTTTGAAATCTTTGTCAAAAATAAGGTGCCCATAAGTGTGTGGGTTTATTTCTGGGTTTTCTATTTGATTCCATTGATCCACCGGCCTATTTCTATGCCAGTACCATGCAGTTTTTGTTAATGTTGGTCTATAGTACAGCTTGAGATCAGGGACAGAGATACCTCTAGAAGATTTTTTTATTGGAGAGGATTGTTTTAGCTATTCTGGGTTTTTTGTTATTCCACATGAATTTGAGAATTTTTGTTTAAAGTCTGGAAAGAACTATGTTGGTAATTTGATGGGAATTGCATTGAATCTGCAGATTGCTTTAGGTAAGATGGCCATTTTTACTATGTTAATCCTGCCAAGACATAAGCATGAGCTATCTTTTCATCTTCTGATATCTTCTATTTCTTTCTTCAGAGACTTGAAGTTTTTTCAAACATGTTTTCACATGCTTGGTTAGATTCCCACCAAGGTACTTTATATAATTAGTGACTATTGTGAAGGATGCTGTTTCCCTAATTTCTTTCTCAGATCATTTGTCTTTTTGTACACAGGAGGGATACTGATTTTTTTTTGAGTTAATTTTGTATCCAGCCACTTTGCTGAAGGTGTTTATCAGCTGCAGGAGTTCCCTGGTAGAATTTTTGTGATCACTAATGTATACTATCATATCATCTGCAAATAGTGCTACTTTGACTTCTTCCTTTCTGAACTGAATCCACTTGATCTCCTTTAATTGTCTTATTGCTCTATTAAGGACTTCAAAAACTATGTTGAAGAGATATGGAGAGAATGGGCAGTCTTGCTTTGTCCTTGATTTCAGTGGGATTGATTTAAATTTCTCTCTGTTTAGTTTGATGTTTGCTATAGGCTTGCTGTATTATTGCTTTTAATATGTTTAGATGTGTGCCTTGTATCCCTGATCTCTCCAGGACTTTAAACATAAATGAATGTTGTATTTTATCAAATGCTTTTTTAGCATCTAAGGAGATTATCATGTAATTTTTCTTTCAGTTTTTTTTATATGGTGGATTAAATTGGTAGATTTCAGTATATTGAACCACCCTGGATGCCTGAGATGAAGCCTACTTGGTAATGGTTGATGATATCTTTGATGTCTTCTTGAATTTCCTTTGCAAGTATTTTATTGAGTATTTTTGCATCAATATTCATAAGTACAATAGGTCTGAAATTCTCTTTCTTTGGTGGGTCTTTGTGAGGTTTAGGTATCACAATGACTGTGGCTTCATAGACTCAGTTTGGTAATGTTTCTTCTGTTTCTATTTTGTGGAATAGTTGAAGAGTATTGGTGTTAGCTCTTCTTCTAAGGTCTGGTAGAATTCTGGGCTGAAACCATCTGGCTCTGGGCTTTTTTTTGTGCTGCAGACTTTTGATGACAGCTTCTATTTCCCTAGTGGATATAGACCTATTTAATTTATTTACCTGGTCTTGATTCAGCTTTGGTAAGTGGAATCAATCAAGAAAGTTGTCCATTTCATTTAGATATTGAAACTTTATGGCATATATGCTTTTGAAGTAAGACCTAATATTGTTTGAATTTCTTTGGTGTCTGTTGTTATGTCCCCATTTTCATTTCTAATTTTGTTGATTTGGATGTTGTCTTTCTGCCTTTTCATTAGTTTGGTTAAGGGTTTGTCTATCTTGTTGATTTTCTCAATGAAACAGCTCTTTCTTTCATTGATTCTTTGAATTGTTTTATTTGTTTCTAGTTTATTGATTTCAGCCCTGAGTTTGATTATTTATAGCCATCTACTCCTCTTGGGTGTGTCTGCTTCTTTTTTTTCCCCCTAGGGCTTTCAGGTGAACCATTAAGTTGCTTATATGAGAGCTCTCAAATTTCTTTATGAAGGCACTTAGTGGTATGATTTCCTTCACGTCTGACTGTATTTTCCTGGTTTTGTCCTTCAATTCCTTCACCTGTTTGTTTGAACATTTCTCTGTTGCTTTTTTTTTCTTTCAGTAATTTAAAGGCCACAAACTGCATCTTCCTGTATTTCTTTACAGATGGCCATACTCTCTTTGACTTTATCTTCCTCTATTTCTTTATGGATGGCCATAATCTGTTTGACTTTATCTTCCTCTGTTTCTTTATGCATTTTATTTGTTTCCTCCATTATCCTCTTCATAAGCATAGGTATAAGGTCATCTTCCTGAATTTCACTTATGATAGGATGTCCAGGGCTACTTGCCCCTGGATAACTGGGTTCTGGAGATGCCATATTGCTTTTGCTTTTCTTGGTTGTGCTTTTACGCTGGCCTCTACCCATCTGGCTGTCTCATGTGCTGGCCATTAGTTCCTTGTGCCTGCTGGAATCCTGAGGTGGGGAGAATCCCCTTGGGAGAAAGACGGTTGTTCCTAAAGGAGGTCTCCTCTGCTTTTTGGATATGGCCACCGAATGGCCAGTGCTTCTCAGGAATTACCACAGTTCACCTCAGGCTTACAGGCTTGTGTGGTAACTGTGGTCATTGGTAGTCAGGAGGGGGCTCTCCTTTCACTAGGAGAAGTCCTGAAGAAAGCTGCCTTGCCACTGGGTTTCTTGTTCTCAATTTAGTGAGCTGCTGCTGCTCTTACACTATGTTTGTTGGGCACAAGTCTTTTAAAGGACCAGGTTTTTGGTCAGTTTGGCTAGTGGTATTGGTTGTGCCTTGGAGCAGTGTCTGGGGGATTATCCCATGGATCCCAGGCTCCTGTAGGTCTAAGGTTGGAGATCTGTGCCCCAGTACCCAAGCAGTAATCAGTGGCAAGTAATCATGCAAGAACTCATGCTTGCAGCAGGAGGCTAGAAGCTGGAGCTTGTGGGAACCCAGAAACTTTTCTGGAGCTGGGTGTCCTGAGGTCACACCTGATGTTTTTCCCCCATCGTGTGGTTTCCTCCCAACAGGAAGACCCAGTCTGTGGTGTTTTGGGGACCACAGTCTGGGATGGTGAGTAGAGCACACAGGTGTAGGCTAGTGGCTCCACTCTGGCTATGGAGAGCCTGCTGGAACCCGGGAACTTTTCTCAGAGAACATTTTGTGGGTGGGGTTTGTCTGAGTGCCCTGAGTTCAGACCTGATGTTTCCCTCACCGTGGGGTTTCCTCCCAAAAGAGAAACGCAGTCTCTGGTGCTCCGGGACCCACAGTTCTATCTGGGACGGGGAGTTGGGCATGCATGCAGGTCTCTGGGCTGGCAGCTGAGCTCCTGCTGGAGCCTGACACCTTTTCCAGGGATTGTCTGGATGACCTGAGGTCGGTCCCAATTGCTTCCTTCACCATGGGGTTTTACCTCGACTGGAATCCCAGTCTATGGAGTTTGGGAGCTACAATTCAGTCTGGGATGGTGACCAGAGCACACAGGCATGTGGCTCTGGGCTGGCCACTGAGCATCTGCAGGGACCCAGGAACACTTCAAGGGTTTAGCTGGGTGACCTGAGAATGGACCCGATTGCTTCCTACACCGTGGGGTTTTCTCTCACCTGGGAAACATAGCTAAAAGTCACAGCTGAGGGTGGTCTCAGTTGAGGGATTGCTTAGATCGGATTGGTTTGGCTATGTCTTTAGAAAATTAGCTAGATTGATTGACATAGGGAGACTCAGCCCACTGTGGATAGTGTCATCCCTGGGCAGGTTATTCTGGGTTGTGAAAAATGCTGGCCTGACATGAACCAGAGAAAGCAAGACAGTAAGCACTGTTGCTCCATGGTTTTCCTCCTAGTTCCTGCCTTGAGCTCATGTCTTATCTTCCTTCAGTGATGTACTGTTTACTGGAAGTTTAAGCTGAAAGTACCTTTTGTTCTCCAAACTGACTTGATCATGAGTTTACTACAGTAATAAATATCAAACTAGAACAGTGGTGGTTTTATTGTTATTAAAAGACTATTTTTTTATTTTACACTACCTGTGATGATGTTTGTTGTTTGCCTTACAACCACACACCCAGAGGTATGGTTTATGTAATAGGCAATGGATACTTTTACTTGAGGTGTGTTTCAGTCTTCAGCAAGTAGAAAGAGATGTTAACAAGCCTTCTACTTCTGTGCCTTAGACCTTGGCACTTTTGAGATCTTGCCCCTGTTCATTTTTCTTCTGGAAAACCATTGAATCTTACTTTATTCACTGGCTTAAACCAAATTTTACCATGTAGCACATTGAATGACTCTGACTCATTTTTCTTCCTCCAGCTAGATATATTAGGCATTCCACAGCTCATCAAATAGTTCTCTGACATTTGCCCTAGACTCCCAGAGTAAACACATCTATATTCACAGGAAGTACCCAATTGTCTCTGAATCCTTCACATCTTCATGGAACTACCCAGTCCTGGGGAAAAGTCTCATCAGTTTCATTTGGAGGAAACATGGTCCAAACAGATCTCCATTCCCTGAGACAAGGGAATATCATCCTGAAAAAAAAAATTGAATCAATAACCTCTTTGGATTCTGCCTGCCTTTTCTAACAGAAGATTAGTGTCTCCCTAGAAATGCACCGTGTCTTGAGGGGTGAAAGCAATCTATATCATACTTCTATGGACTGAGATTGGGCATTACAGGACTAAATCATGGGAGATTTTTTAAATGAAGTAAAGTTAAACAAGTCAAGTGTTGACTTATCACCAATCAGCTGGCTGAATGATTTTGTTCTGTTCAGATAGAAATTGAGAGTAGTAGTAATATCAAAAGCTTCATCCATACTATCTCATCAAAATGACTGCCCAAACAGGAGCTGAACAAGGATGACACTAATGAACATACCAAATTGAACAAAGAAAATCCCACAAAGCCTCAACCCTATAAGCAACTGAGTAAAGCTGGGGATGGGAGAGGTGGCTCTTCCAGGGGAGATCACACCAATTTTCTTGTCCTTGACAAATTGTCAACCCTGAAAACATACATAAAAATAGCATTATATGGACTGAGCAAGTTATTTTAGGAATATATATATACATACATACATACATGTAATAACAATGAAAAATGAAGCCATAAAATTGAAGAAGAGGGAAAGACACATGGGAAGTTTTTTTTTTTCCAAGTGCTGATTCACAGCAGCTTTCGACCAGAGAACTTCTACAGCTAATAAACAGTTTCATCAAAGTGGATGGATACAAAATTAATGCAAAAAAAAAATCAGTAGCCCTCCTTTATATAAACGATAAACCAGCTTTCAATTTTGAGTATTTGGTTGCTGCAGTAGCAGTAGTCAGGCAGATGTAGGAGCAAGGGCACCCCCTAGTGTTAAGTCCCTACACTGGCTTCAAAGGGTGCTTCAAAGGGTTGCAGTTCTCTTCTGGACTTTAGGCTTCAGGACTCTTAGCAGCAGCCTGTGCTACAGCTCTCAGCCAAGGGCCTGACATCTTTGTCCCTGAAGGTATGACAACTCAGGAACTATTGTGGTGACCAGGTCCTGTAGTTTTTCTTCTGTTGCTCTTTTTAGCTTTTTATCTTTCTTCAGTCTTGGTTCTGTTCTCTCTCTGTCTCTTCTCTCTCTCCTTTCCTCCCTCCTTCCCTCCTGCCTTTCCTTCCTCACTCACTACCTTCTTCTCTCCCTGCCTCATTACTTCCTCCCCTCCCGCCCTCTTTCTACTGCCCTTCACTCTTAAACTGTTCAGCTGATTCCTCAGCTACCAAACAACTGGATACCTGACTCCTATCACACAGCTTCCCACTCTGAATATTTGGGGGTCTTCATCAAGAACTTTTAGGGCACCTGGAGGGGCTGGTTGGAACTTGGCAAGACCATTGGAGCATAATGCCATTCAGAAACTAGACCATTTAGAAGCTCAGAGCCTGTTGCTGAGCCCACCATCATAACTATCACTGTCTCTTCAGTTGAAAAGGAGATTGCTGCCTTGCTGCTTTTATAGGTTGACCTACCAAATGCTCAGCTCTTACTGCCACTGCTGTTCTACTGTGTCTGCCATTACTACTGCTCTCTGTGATCTGTATTTCTTCTTTCATGTTATCACCTCAGCCCAGACAATTAAAGGTAAGCAAGAAAAGCATTTTATTTGGTATCATGCTGCAACACCAGGGAAAGCAGAATGGAAGATAGTCTCCTGGCTGTCTCACTGAGTGAACCTGAGCAGACTGTTTATATATTTCAAGGAGAAGTGTTTGGACCAATAATAGCCATATGTTGATCAATCAGAGAGATTAGGACCAACCACTTACCTTCTTTTTAGAACAATCACAATCATTGAAGTTTATGTTTTGGACAAATCACAGCTTTTCTTTTTAGTAGCAGTCACAATTGTCCTTTTGACAGACCACCAGGAGACAAGCAATCCTTCTGGTAATGATAGAAATGGTTGCAGTGTAATCTCAAATTTAGACTTAGAATGGCAAACATTTGGCACAAAGTGTCTCAATTAGTTCTGTCTATTCTGAGGATGATAGCAAACACCTGTAATCCCAGCTCTTGAGTGTGGTGGAGGAAGGAAGAACAGGAAGTCAAGGTCACTCTCATATGAGTTCGTGAACCAGTCTCAGCTGCATAAGACACCATCAAAAATGAACAAAAGAAGGAACACTGGCAGGGGCTGCTTTGCCTTCAGAATCCATGGCAACCATTTATGTTTTTCCTCTAAGTTGTCCATAAGTATTCAAGCTAGCTGATGCTGGCAAAAGGGTAGTCCAGCCATTAATCCTTTTGAGTTTGGAGCCATTAACCCTTTTGCTTTTGCCAGCAATGGCATCAAGTCTAAAGGGCATTTATTAAGCAGTCAAATTTCCATATCACCAGTATCTTAATTGATCTATAGAAAAATGAGCATTAGGAGTGTATATAGTAAGAATTCAAAAAAAAAAAAGAATTCAAAGAACTTATCACTAACACTAGTATTGCTTTAACAGTAATTAATACTTTCCTCATGCCTCAGTGAGAACTGGATCCCCCCTCCTTATGTGTCTCATTACTATGAAATCTACAGAGCATGTCTATTTCCAAAAATATATTTAATAATGCTATTTTGGTATTTAGTAGCTATTGACCATTTTCCAGTTCAATTTGGCACTGAAGGGGCTTTAGAATTTAGTTGGTCTAAGATTCTATTTCCTGGGAAAGGAAACAGGCCCAGAGTAGAAAAATAAATGATAAAAACCTACCAGTGGCAGAATATGCTCTGGAAACCACTTGTCTGCTCTCCAGACACCTAGTTTAGAATTTTCAGGAAATTGAGATGGTCCAGAAAAATATAATATTGCACAGTAGTTTAAAACACAGTCTCTGAACCAGGCGTGGTAGCACACTCCAAGCCAGGCATCGTGGTACATGTCTTTGATCCCAGCACTCTGGAGGCAGAGACAGGAGAATCCATGAGTTTGAGGCCAGCAAAATTGGTCTACAGCACAAGTTCCAGGACACCCTTTCTCAAACAAACAAACAACAAATATGATACAGTCTCCAGAGATCCCTGGTTTCAGATGTCAGTTCTTGCTATTTTGAAGTTGTGTTAGATTTAGCAAGCTGTTTACCAGTTTGTTTTCCTTATCTTGTAATGAGAACAACACTGTTCTCTACCATCTGGGACTGTTGTACTAAATTAGTGAACATACGAGAGAGTCCCTAGGCAGCATGTAGTGGTGCCTGCTTATAATCCTAACACTCATAAGGCTGAGGTAAGTGGATCGTGAGTTGGAGACCAGCCTGAGCTATATAGTGAATTTAAGGCTACATTACAAAACCTTATGTTAAAAAGCATCCTCTGACACAGAGTACATACTCAGTAACACATTAATCTGCATTTTCTGGTCAGTATGATTATGTACAGTTCCCTTTTACCGAGGACATGTAGGAAAGCAAGCTCAGTTAGAAGATGGCTGAAGAAAATGTGATCCAACATGGAGGCACTATGAGTACTCTGTGTTTGATCAGCAGGGCAGCAGTGACTGCACAGCAACCAACAGACCAAACTGCGGGGCCCCAAACACCTGCAATTGTATTCCTCTGGTGAGAGGAAACCCCATGATGTGGGAGGGAATCGAGTCCAATCTCAGGTCACCCAGCCAAGCCCCCTGAAAGAGTTCCCGGGTTCCCTGAAGGTGCTCAGTCACCAGTGCAGCTCCACACACCTGCATGCTCTACTCAATATCCCACACTGTGGGATATTGAACTGTGGACGCCAAAACACCACAGACCGGGTGTCCCTGTCAGAAGGAAACCCCACAGTGAGGGAAACATCAGGTCCAACCTCAGGGCACCCAGCTAATCCCTGGGAAAGTTCCTGGGTTCCCACAGGCTCGGAGGCTCTAGCCTCCAGCCACACGACTGTGTGCTGTGCTCACCGGTCACTGATTACCTCTTGGTTACTGTGGCACAGAGCTCCAACCTCAGACAAACAGAAACCTGGGACCAACGGGATCAGCCCCAGATTCTGCTCCAAAACTCAATCTGTCTCCCTAGGGACACTGACCAAACATCGGGACTCCCTGTTTCTTCAAGAGGGCTGTGCCCAGCAAAAACAGTGTATGAGCAGCAGCAGCTCATTAAATTCAGAACAAAAAATACAGTGGCAGGGCAGCTATCTCCAGGACTTCTTGTGGTAAGAGGAGAGCCCCTGGGCTCCTTGGAAGCCCAGTTAGCCCATAGGACAATTCACCTGAGGAGACCTGTGGCAATTCCCTGAGAAGCACTGGCCATTTGGTGACAATACCTAAAAAGCTAGGAGAGCTCTTTCAGGAACAACCATCTTCCTGCCAAGGAGATTCTACCCTTTCCAAGACTCCAGCAGGCACCAAAAACTAACAACAAACACCAGAGACAGCCAGATGGGCAAAGTCCAGCATAAAAGCACAACCAACAAAAGCCAAAGTAATATGGTATCTTCAGAACCCACATGTCCAATGGCAAATAGCCCTGGATACCCTCATAAGTCAAATTCAAGAAAATGATGTTAAATCTATGCTTATGAAGATGATAATGGAAGAAATTAGTAAATGCATAAAGAAACAGAGGAAGATAAAGTCAAATAGATTATGGCCACCCATAAAGAAATGCAGGAAGATGCAACCAAACAGTTTGTGACCTTTACAGAGGAAATAATTAAATCACTGAAAGAAATGAAAGAAATAGAGGCTGCCACTTTTGATGAGAACTGATAGACTAAGATCAGAAAGGAGAGGAGAACCTCCCCTATCAGTGGACTTGGGGAAGGGCATGCATACAGAAAGGGGAGGGAGGGGCTTATGGGGGGATACAAAATGAGTAAAGTGTAATTAATAAAAAAAAGTTAAAAAAGTTAAAAAAAAAGAAATAGAGGAAAGTTCAAACAAACAGGTGAAGGAATTGAAGAAAAAATAAGAAAATACAGTCAGGTGAAGGAAAGCAACAAAAAGGTTCAAAATCTGACAATGAAAACAGAAATATTAAAGAAAACCCAAACTGATTAAATTTTGGAGAGAGAGAGAACTTAGAGAAGAAAACAGGGATTTCAAGAGATGGAAGAAAGAATTTCGGGTGTTGAAGACACAATAGAAGAAATTGATGCATTCATTAAAGAAAAGGTCAAATCAAAAAAATTCCTGACACAAACTATTCAAGAAATCAAGCACAACATAAAAAGACAAAACCTAAGAATAATAGGAATAGAGGAAAAATAGATTCTTGTCTCCAAAGCACAGAAAATATTTTCAACAAAATCATAGAAGAAAAATTCCCCAATTTAAAGGATAGGCCTATAAGCATACAAGAGGCCTACAGAACACCTAATAGATTAGACCAGAAAAGAAACTCCTCCTACCACATAATAATCAAACACTAAATATATGGAATAAAGAAAAAAATATTAAAAGATACAAGGGAAAAAGGCCAAGTAACAAATAATGGCAAACCCACTAGAATCACACCTGATTTCTCAACAGAAACAATGAAAGCCAGAAGGAACTAGAGAGATATCATGCAGATCCTAAGAGAACAGAGATGTCAACCCAGACTACTATAACCAGCAAAAGTCTCAGTCATCATAGATAGAAAAAACAAGATATTCAGAGACAAAAACAAATTTAAACAATACCTACCCACAATACCAGGATTACAGAAGTTACTAGAAGGAAAAATACAACCCAAGAAAGCTGACTACATGCAGGAAAACACAGGAAATAAATAACCTCACTATAAAAAAACTGAAAGTAGCCAAGCACACAAACACAACCAACATCAAAATGAAAGGATCTAACAGTCACTGGTCATTAATCTCTCTCAACATCAACGGACTCAACTCTCCAATAAAATACACAGGCTGACAGAATGGTTATGTAAACAAGACCCAACATTCTGCTGCATACGAGAAACAGACCTCAACCACAATGATAGAAATTATCTGAGAGTAAAGGACTGGAAAAAGATTTTTCCAAGCAAACTGAACCAAGAAGCAAGCAAGAGTAGCCCATCTAATATCTAATAAAATACACTTTCAAACAAAATTAATCAAAGGAGATGGGGAAGATACCTTCATACTCATCAAAGGAATATTCCACCAATGAGACATCTCACTTCTGAACATCTATGCCCCAAATACAAGGGCACCCACATTTGTAAAAGAAACATTAACAAAACTTAAACCACACATAGATCCTCACACATTAATAAGGAGAAACTTCAACACTCCACTCTCATCAAGGGACAGAACAATAAAACAGAAAATAAAGAAAGAAACGACATTAACAGATGTCATGTATCAAATGACCTAACAGACATCTACAGAAATTTTCACCCAAATACAAAAGAATTTACCTTCTTCTCAGCATCTCATGGGACCTTCTCCAAAGTAGACCATATAGTTGGTCACAAAGCAAGCTTCAACAGATATGAAAAGACTGAAAGACTGAAATAATCTCTGTATCATATCAGACCATAATGAACTAAAGCTGGACCTCAACAACAACAGAAATAGCAAAAAAGCGTACACACACATGGAAATCGAACACCTTCTACTTAATGACTGCTGAGTCAGGGAAGAAATAAAGAAATTACAGGCTTCCTAGAATTCAATAAAAATGAAGGGCACAACATACCCAAACTTACAGGACACAATGAAAGCAGTGCTAAGAGGAAAGTTTATTCCACTAAGTGCCTTCATAAAGACATTCAAGGCCTCTCATACAAGCAACTTAATGACTCACCTAAAAGTCCTACGGGAAAAAAAAGAAGCAAACACACCCAAGAGGACTGTATGGCTGAAATAATCAAACTTGGGGCTGAAATCAATAAATTAAGAACACAGAGAACAATTGAAAGAATCAATGAAACCAAGAGCTGTTTCTTTGAGAAAATCAACAAGATAGACAAGCATTTAGCCACACTAACTAAAAGGCAGGGGGACACCGCCCAAATCAACAAAGTCAGAAATGAAAGGGGGATGTAACAACAGACACTGAGGAAATCAAAAGCCTATAAGCCACAAAAATTGAAAATCTAAATGAAGTGAACAGTTTTCTTGATTGATTCAACTTTCTAAAGCTGAATCAAGATCAGGTAAATAAATCAAATAGTCCTATATTCCCTAAGGAAATAGAAGCTGTCATCAAAAGTCTCCCATCCAAAAAAAAAAAAAAAAAGCCCAGTATCAGATGGTTTCAGCAGAGAATTCTACCAGAGCTTCAAAGAAGATCTAACAACAATACACTTTAAATTATTCCAAAAAAATAGAAATAGAAGAAACTCATTCTATGAAGCCACAGGTACCTTGATATCAAAACCTCACAAACACCCAACAAAGAAAGAGAATTTCGGACTGATTTCTCTTATGAACACTGATGCAAAATACTCAATAAAATCACATCCAAGAACATATCAAAGTTATCATCCTCTATAACCAAGTAGACATCAACCCAGGTATACAGAAGTAGTTCAATATATGAAACCCATCAATGTAATACAACATATAAACAAACTGAAAGAAAAAAAAGCACATGATCATCTACTTAGATGCTGAATAAGGATTTGATAAAATATAACACTCTTTCACGTCTAAAGTCTTAGGAGAGATCAGGGATACAAGACACATAACTAAACATAGTAAAGGCAATATACTTCAAGCCTAGAGGCAACATCAAACTAAAAGGAGAGAAACTTAAATCAATCACACTGAAATCAGGGACAAGGCAAGGCTGCCCACTCTCTCTGTATCTCTTCAACATAGTATTTGAAATCTTTGCTAGAGCAATAAAACAATTAAAGGAGATGAAGTGGATTCAAATTGGAAAAGAAGTTAAAGTATCATTATTGGCAGATGATATGATAGAACACATGAGTGACCCCAAAAATTCTACCTCGGAACTCATACAGCTTCAGCAAAGTGTCTAGATACAAAATTAATTCAAAAAGTCAGTATCCCTCCTGTATACAAAAGACAAATGTGATGAGAAAGTAATTAGGGAAACAACACCCTTCACAACAGTCAGAAAAAACATACAGTATCTTGGTGTAATTCTAACCAAGCAAGTAAAGACTTCCATGAAAAAAACTTCAAGTCTCTGAAGAAAGAAATAGAAAAAGATATCAGAATATGGAAAGATCTCCCATGCTCATGGCTCCATAGGATTAACATAGTAAAAATGGCCATCTTACCGAAAGCAATTTACAGATTTAATGCAACTCCCATCAAAATACCAACTCAGTTCTTCACATATCTTGAAAGAATAATTCTCAACTTCCTATGGAAAAATAAAAAACTCAGAATAGCTAAAACAATCCTCTACAATAAAAGATCTTCTGGAGTTATCTCCATCCCTGATCTCAAGCTGTACTATAGAGCAACAGTAATAAAAACTGCATGCTCCTGTCATACAAACAGACTGGTGGCTCAATGGAATCAAATTGAAGATCCAGAAACAAACATACAAACCTATGGACACTTTATTTTTTTATAAAGATTTCAAAAATATAGAATGGAAAAAATATATATCATCTTCAACAAATAGTGCTGGTCTAACTGGATGTCCACATGTGGAAAATGCAAATAAAACCATACAAATTATTTTCACCAACCCTACATCTGACAGAAGGCTACTATCCAGAATTTATAAAGAAAATTAGACACCAACAAACCAAATAATCTAATTTAAAAAATGGGGTACAATGCTAAACAGAGAATTCGCAACAGATGAATATGGAATGGCAGAGAAACACTTAAAGAAATGCTCACCAACCTTAGTCATTGGGGAAATGCAAATCAAAACAACTCTGAGATTCTGTCTTACACCCATCAGAATGGCTAAGATCAAAAACTCAAGGGAAAACACATGCTGGAAAGAATTTGGAGAAAGGGGAACCCTCCTCCATTGCTGGTAGGAGTGCAAACTTGTATAACCACTTTGGAAATCAATCTGGCACTTTCTCAAAAAAAAAATGAGAATAGCAGTACCACAAGATCCAGCTATACAACTTCTGGGCATATACCCAAAAGATGCCCCACTATTCAATGAGGGCATTTGTTCAACTTTTTTCATAGCATCTTTATGTGTAATAGCAAGAATCTGGAAACAACCCAGATGTACCTCAGCTGAGGAGTGGATACAGAAATTGTGGTACATTTATACAATGGAATACTACTCAGCAATTAAAAACAAGTAAATCATTAAATTTGCAGGCAAATGGTGGGATCTAGAAAAGATCATCCTGAGTGAAGTAACCCAGAAACAGAAAGACATGTATGGTATGCACTCACTTATAAGTGGATATTAGCAATATAACATAGGATAGCCATCTACAGACCTAAAGAAGCTATACACCAAAGAGGACTCTAGAGAGGATGTTTAAATCAATCAGAATGGCAAACAAGATAGACACCAGAAGCGGTGGAAGAGAGGAAACAGGATGGATGCCTACTATAGAGGGTCTTCTGAAAGGCTCTACCCAACAGGGGATCGAGACAGATGCTGAGACTAACAGCCAAACTTTGGGCAGAGCACGAGAAGTCTTTTGGAAGAAGGGCGGATAGAAGGATACAAATGAGACCGAAGCCCCACAAGGAGACCAAAAAAACTAAAAATATCTGAACCCAGAGGGTTCTTCAGAGACTGATGCTCCAACCAAGGACCATGCATGGAGAGGCTCTAGACCTGCTGCTCAGATGCAGCCTACTGCCATTCAGTCTCCATGTAGATTCTTGAGTAAGGGGAGCAGGGGCTGCCATTATCATGAACTTGGTTGCCTGCTCTTTGATCACTTGCTCATGGTGATGCGGTTTTTCCAGTCCACAGAGGAAGAGGATCCAGGCAGTTCTGATGAGACTTGAGAAGCTATGGGCAGATGGTAGAGGAGGAGAGATCCCCCTTTCAGTGGACTAGTGGAAGGAGACAGGGGGGAAGAGGCAGGGAGGGTGGGCTTGGGAGGAGTTGAAGGCTTCAATCGGGATATATAATGAATTCATTGTAAAATATAACAAAATAAAAAAATATTTGTGCCTAAATAAATAGTCTGAAAAGGTAAATTGTCATAACAATGGGTTTCTGTTATTAAAGTTGGAACCTGCTTTTGGATTCTGACAACTGGGGAAAAAAACAGATGGCTGAAAATTCAACATAATCACTGTTGTGTTCTTGATCTTGTATATGACACCTTATTTCCCTGTGCTTTAACTTCTCTTCCATATAATGAGGATACTCATTAAGAGATAGTAGTGAATTATTATGTATAATACCACCTTGTCAAATAGCAAGTAAGATACAAAAGTAAGATGAGTAATGGTTATACATAACATGGTAGGTGAATGGAAATAAGTAATACATTCAATCCAAAATAAAAATAGGCTTGAATGGCTGGGTGTTGTTTCCTTTTTCCACAGAGTGAGGAAGTACAGAACATAGGAGAGCAAACTGGGGATTCCCAATTCCCATTTTCAGTCCAGTCACTTGTCTCCCTGCTGATGATACCAATACTCCCCTTAAATGTCCCTACTGCTGTTTTTATGTGACACACATACAAGTGCACACACACACACACACACACACACACACACACACACACTTTCATTATGAAGTCAGATGCAAACATATTCATCAATTATTTATCTACTGGTGTTGGCTAGGGGGGTTAGAAGGGTGTGTGGGATGTGAATGTCAGAGGACAAAGTAAAGGAATTGATTTGGACCATGTGAACCACGGGGATCAAATTCAGTTCATTAGACTTAGCAACAGGCATTTTTATCCACTGAGCCATTTCACCGGCGCCTCTCCATATTTTTGGACAAATATTTTTATTTATTCTTTGAAAGTTTCATCCATGCATATGATGCATTTTTCTCTTTAATATTTATTTTTCTCTCAGACATCCTGATATATGATGTTTTGATCATAATCTATACTCACCTCACCTCCCAAACTCTTCCCAACTCCAACATGTCTCCCTCCCACCTCCATATCCTCCTTTTAAAAATAACCCACAAAGTCCAATGGAGTGCTAGCCATTTGCACACAGATGTGGAGTTGTCCATGGAGAATGGCCAGTCTACTAGCAGCCACATTTCAAAATAAAAGAGACAATACCTTTCCCAACTGCTATAAATAGGTAATAGCTCCTCAGCTAGGAGTGGAACTTTAGGATCCTCCATTGATGCTGAAGTTTGAACTGGCTTGATCTAGGGTACGTCTTGTGCAGGTAACCACATTTGACTATGTCACATTCAGAAGACAGAATTTTAGAGCTTTCTTCCTTGTCCTCCAGCTCTTACATTCTTTTGAATCCTTTTTCCATGATGTTCCCTTAGGTAGCACAAGTATTGCGTAGATGTTGCAATAGTAGCCGAGCACTCACAATCACTTATTTTCAGTACTCTGGTCAGTTAGGTGTTTCTTCATGAACCACTACCCATTTTGCCGTGTTTATTTTCAACTCTGAAGTCTACCTTGATCATATCGAACATCACCAATTTGCTTTCTATGTCAGTCCTTAGTCATATATTAAAGAAACCTCTTTCTTGCTTAAGCAGTATGCAGAAAATAGAGTGGATAGTTAAACTCTAAGGGTTCCAAATCAGCTCTGCCGTGGGATTCAATAAACATTTCATGATGGAAGTATTTTCTCTAGTCAAGAAGATCAAACTCTGTTCACCACCACGGTGTCCATCTGCCTTTCCTCAAGTTGCCCTAGAAAAGCACAAATTTTAAATCAAAGAGGATAACTGTGTATGCAAATGTAGTCGCTTGACAAGCCACCTGCTCACAACTGCTCTAACTGGATTGCTGTTTCCAGATTTTTTTGCATGATAAAAATTAGAAAATCCCCAGTGAAAGTGGTAAAAGGACTGACAAAAATTAATCATGGTCACATATGGCTCTCATTGCCCCAAATCTCAAAACACCTGTAAGTATATCATGCTGTCTCCTGACACTCATATCTTGAACCAATTGTCAGTTTGTGCTGTTTGGCTTGCTAGTCAGTAACTCTGGTTTCCACTGAATACATTAAGTTTTTCCTACTAATAAGGTTAAATTGTCCTACATCATTCCCTAGGCTAAAATTATTTCTTACCTTTTGTATTTTTCTACTTTAACAAGGAAATTACTTTTAAGAGAATAGTTATAATTTAAGCTATTCATGTAATTTTTCTTTGTTTGGTCATTAGTCATAGTAACACAAAATTTTCCCCAGTACAAGAAAGTAATTTCTATTTATTATCTGGGTGGGATCTTTTTAGCCTTACAAGCAAAATATACACCCATACAACATGATTACAGTCTTTAACAACTAATGTAGTCATTATTATTGTTTGTCTCTTAAAGATATTAGTAAGAGATTTCCTATTTACTCAGAATAATTCTAGAGTAATTAGGAATGTGCTTTATGCTTACTATGAATGATAAATATACTCACAGAATATCTTTAAGAACATTCAAAATCTTCTCAGAAAGAATCTTCCCTCATATAAACTAGCTCCTTGACAACAGGATTCTCAAAATCATATTGGGAGCTATACCTGAGCCTGTGATGCTATTTATCCTGGCCCAGAGAAAACAAGGCCCTACTTCAAGCTTGTTAGGTTTGCTTTTGTCAACACATCTCACAGATACAGGAACAGAGAAACCCATCATGATCAAGCTGTGGGTAGTCTTCATTGAATTAGAGCAGAAACAAAACTTAAGGCAACCATAGTCTCCATACTTCAGTGATATTTCTTATCAAGTACTTGAGAAAAAAAAACAGAAGCTAATTCATCCACAAAATAATCTGAAAATTCTTCTCAGGAATAGCGCTGATTCAAACAAACTAAAGAAGGTACCCAGATAATCTGAATCACACACACAGACACACACAAAGAATCCATAGAAATAGCTCCAATAGGAACACATCCTCTATAGTTGTTCTTATAAAATCCACCAAAGATGTCCTTTTCCCAGGTATACTTTGAACAAATTTATGAAAGAAAAGGATAAGCTGAGGTTCTGTGTCCTAGTTTCCCCTATATTATGGACTGACTATAAAATGTCCCCCATAGGTCTATATGTTTGAACATTTGCTCTTGAGATGATGATGATGATGTTGGAGAATGTGGTGAATCCTTTTGGACATAAAAACCAGCTTTCAGACACAAGGATGTAGGTATAAGAATAAAGGATAGTAGCTGGCTCCTTTCTGGCTCGAGATCTTTGCTTTCTGATAGTCTAGCGGATATGTAACAAGTCACTCTAAAACCCATGGCCACTAGATGGAGCCCAAGCCCCCAGATTCCCTCCGCTGAGACTGAGCCTAAATCCTTTCTCACTTAAGTTTCTTTTTGGTTGTTTCCAGATTCTGTCTATAGAAAGAAAGAAAGAGAAAGGAAAGAAAGAAAGAAAGAAAGAAAGAAAGAAAGAAAGAAAGAAAGAA